>NC_142950.1:35431828-35449328 GCF_046866305.1 Octopus bimaculoides | reverse complement strand
AAAAACAACGTGTTCCTTGTTACGAGAGAAAATGTTCTTCTGGTAACTCTGCATTTGTCCAATGTAATGGACGTGCTTAAGAGACGCCACACCAAACAGATTCAAAGGACCTTTTGAATTCAAAGAATCTATGATTTTCTTCCTTTCAAATCAAGGGGGTAACTACGGCATAAATAAACATATTTTGGAATAATTGTTTAAGAAAGCTCCCCGATCTTTGGTCTAAGAAGTGGGATCTTAACTTTGTATGCTCTTCCAGGCTGGTGAATAAAATGAGGTTCGTGGCCCTGTCCAGACGTCTACAGATCTACGAGGGAAAATGCGGGAGAGAAGAGACCCGTGTTTGCTCCAAATGTTTGTAACATTGGCAAAAATCAATGACGACAATGACATGTTTGTTATTGTTTGTGTCGTTATTTAACCCCAGGTCAACTACGATCGAGCAGACTTAAGATCACTAGGGATTATGTAGAAGTATAATATTTGTGTTCCCTTTTTTTAAAGATGTATGCTGTGGTTTCAAGAATATTTGACTGTTATTTCCAACAGATCAATCGACCACATAGACGTTTCGGTGTTGGTGTTCAACAAGGTGTTGTCTTATGTCTAGTACTGTAATGAAGTAGTTGATAGGAAAATGTGGTCAGATTAGGGGCGGGGGAATGTTTGCATTACTACAAGGGTGCGGGGTAAAATGTTTTTAAAAATTCTTTGATCTGAGATAAAACGTTGGCAGAAATGAAATAAAAACTTCGGAAATATGACTTTTATCTGTAGAAATAATAGAAATAATAGCCATAATATGAGTGTGCACTGATGTATGTATATCTATGCATATATATGTGTGTGTGTGTGTGTGTGTATGTATATATATATATATATATATATATATATATATATATATATATATATATATATATATATATATATATATATATATATATATATATATGATATATACATATGTATGTAAGCGTATGTATGTTTGTAAGTACCTATCCGTGTATGAGTATGTATGAAGGTGTGTATGCATGAATATATGTACGTATGTGAGTATATATGAATATATGAATATGTGTGTATGTGTGCGTGTGAGAATATAAAATCTGATGTCATTAAGTAGAAATATATTCCCTTTGTACTAATGTTTATATATATTTATGTGCAATCTCAGCTCTTTCGACATCGTATCACTAACTCTCAACTCTAGTTCTGTCGGTCTGTCTGTCTGTCTGCCTGCCACCTTCTCTTCCTCTTTCTCTCTCTCTCCCCCTCTCTCTCTCCCTCTCTCTGTCTCTCAGTCTCTGAAAGTGTGTAACGCTAAATCTTTATCTGTTAGTTCTGTACTAGCTATCTTCTCACTATCTCCCACTTAAAATATATATACATATATGTACATATATACACACACACACACATATATATATATACATACATACATACATATCTGAATATATATATATATATATATATATATATATATATATATATATATATATATATATATATATATATATGTATATATTTATATATATATATATATATATATATATATATGTATGTATATATTCATATACACACACATACATAAATATATGTAAATGTATGTGCGCTTGAATATATACATACAGACGAATTCATGCATATATATGTATATATATATATATATATATACAATCACATAAATATGCATATATGTCTGCGTGTATATATACATACATATTCATGTATGCACGCGTGTATATATATATATATATATATGTGTGTGTGATCTGTATATAATCATACATTGCACACATACGCACACACACACACACATACACACACACACACACACACACACACACACACACACACACACACACACAAACACACACACACACAAGCAGCTGTTGGTGTTGACTTGTTGAGATTCTTATTATTCAACGAAATGTTGAAAAAAATTTTGGAAGTACTTTCTATATTATTAATTAGATAAACAACGATACTTAATGTTGCTACAACTACCACTGCTACCACCTCCACTACTACTACTACTACTACTACTACTACTACTACTACTACTACTATTACCACTGCTACTATTACCTCTGCTATTACTATAATGGCAACATCAAAACCATCTTTTCGTACTAATAACAGAGACCTCGATACAAAATAACGACATCAGAAGATTGGGAAAGACAACAGTGCGGCTGTGAATTAAAGAATTGCAAAATAACAATTAAGATAATTAAGAGAGTGTATACGAAGGTTAATTAGGGTAAATCATCATGTATATATAATTAGTGAGTAATTTAATTTTGTCTGATTTTGTACAAGAATTTAATTGAATATTGATACCTTCACGATCTAAGACCTGTGAGTTAACTAATTATGTTTCGTCTATAATGGATTTATGCATTAAAGCCTTCAAAATAAGTATCAGATTCCGAAAGTGTTGGTAATTCTAGGATGCTATATACCTGTGGCTTTCAACCATTTTTTTTTTACCTAGGGACTCTTTTGATCCCTATTTTATTGAAGTGGACCCTCATAGCCATACCTTGTTTTAAAAAAATTCTTATATTTTTATAATTAAATATTTTTAAAGAATTGAATAAAAAAAAGAAGTTGCTAAAATATTTTATGCATTGTAGAAGAACTGATTTATTGCACATTAACTTTAGCAACGGAATCTTACGTGGACACCAAGGATCGTACGGACCCCGTTGAGAACCATTGTTTTATACAAACCAAAATATTAAGAATCTTTTTATATGAACCAAAATATAAAATGATTGCTTTAAAAGTTTTTGTATAAAAAAAAAGGTATTTTTCTTCACTAATCGTAAAAGTTTTTATTCACGACTCATTGGTTAACACTGTCACATGCTTTATAATTCATAATGCTGTATCTATATATTCCATGACTCGTATCACAGCTACTAAGTTACACAATTATGTTTACAATAACTCGAAACTGAGTAGAACAGTCTACAAGGATGTTATTAAAGGAAATGTAATTCTGAAAATCAATAGTGTTTCTTTAAATGGCTACAATTTCTGGTCTGCTGATAAAACACCACAAGAATTCAGGGCGGAAATGTTCTATATCAGTTACATTAAAGTGAGATTCAGGAAACTTCATGATACCGTGTCTGTAAATTAAGTCTGTAAACCTGAAATGATTCATAATTACTTCTCGTGCGATCAGACTTCACACCATCGACGTAGTTATTTAAATAAATAGACTTAGCTGCCATTCCAATTTCACTCTATTAGTTTGGTTTAATTTGGTTAAAAGTTGGAGACGTGATTCTTGATTTTCTCCTCTTTAACCCTCAACTATTTCACTTTGTTCTTCAGACATCCTTCTTATTTTAACACCCTTTCCACACGTAGAAGGAGCAAGCAAATTAATTCTGTGTTCATGGAGTGTTACTACCTGAGAAGCCCGGTAGATGAAAATGGTACTCAAATTAGGGGTTATCGATAACGTGTGTATGATCATTGGAGAGAAAAGGGATTGTTTCAACTCACAGAACAGAGACTATGTGATCAAGCTAGAGTAATAAGAAAAAACTGTTGGTTCACAGAAGTAGAGCTCGAAGCAATCGAAAGACGGGTCATGGAAAATCGTAGCAGAGATAACAATGAAAATACAGTTCTTACTAATCAGAGTAACCTTACAGTACAGGAAAGGAGCAGTAGTGCCAGTAATTGTCGAATCCCTGGGAACAGTGAGCAAAAATCTCGAGAAGTACATGGAACAAATAGGGGCTGCAATACGGGTGGATGACTTGCAGAAAACAGCACTGCTTGGAACCGCTCGAATACTCCGGATGGTGCTCGAAAAATAAGAGGTGTTACCTTAGTTCACTGCTAATGAACAGCTGACACTGTAGTACATCTCCAGCGCCAGAACGTGTGCAAAGGCAATGACTATAATAATAATAATAATAATAATAATAATAATAATAATAATAATAATAATAATAATAATAATAATAATAATAATAATGATAGTACAACTGTGACTAACATTAATTTTTCGTATGTTCGGCATGAAGGGAAACAATCAAAATATTGAATCAGAGAATTAAGATGCTGCAGAGGTGATGTACAGCTGCCGTCATTCAAATATTTCAACAAACCTTAAATACACATCGTACGACTTTAGATATTTTGTTTATTTTGTATCGCCAAAGCTGTCAAATAGCTTTGTTAGTTGCTGTTGAGTTTCTAACAGATTAAACCACGCTTCACTGTATTTCTTCTGGCAGATAGAATGACAAGGAAGTGTATATGATTCAGTGTACAATAATCATCGCGATTTTACGAAATAATGATCTCTCTCTCTCTCTCTCTCTCTCTCTCTCTCTCTCTCTCTCTCTCTCTCTCTCTCTCTTTCTCTCTCTCTCTCTCTCTCTCTCTTTCTCTCTCTCTCTCTATCTATCTCTCTCTCTCTCTCTATCTATCTATCTATCTCTCCCTCTCTCTCTTCACCTATCTCTCTCTGTGTATATATGTATACACACACACGATGGGTTTATTTCAGTTTCCGTCCACCAAATCCATCCGCAAAGCTTTGGTCGACCCGAGGCTTTGGTAAGAGACACCCAAGGTGCCATGCAGTGGAACAAAACCTGAAACCACGTGGTTGGGAAGCAAGCTTCTTATTTCTTTATTGCCCATAAGGGGCTAAACATAGAGGGGACAAACAAGGACAGACAAAAAGATTAAGTCGATTACATCGACCCCAGTGCGTAACTGGTACTTAATTTATCGACCCCGAAAGGATGAAAGGCAAAGTCGACCTCGGCGGAATTTGAACTCAGAACGTAACGGCAGACGAAATACCGCTAAGCATTTCGTCCAGCGCGCTAACGTTTCTGCCAGCTCGCCGCAAGCTTCTTGCCACACAGAAACACCTGCCCCTATAACGACAGGCTGTTGATTTTCACACTAACCGTAGAAATAACAGCCAAATCTTGTTGAAATTCTATTCTGCTGTACATTTTGAAAGAAAACACATTAGATAGAGTAGTTGTAATTGAACTATGTCTGCAAATATGATTAGCAATGGTTAATTAGTTGTTAATTACAAGGAAGGCACTGAAACCAGACGATAGCCACAAGAACATCTATGAGAAAGAGAACGAAGCTACGCTCGAAATAACAGTGAAATTTTGAATGATCTTCAGCCGCCTAAGAAGAAGGAAGGACAGACTGGATAATATAGTCCAAGTTACTTTAACTTTGAGAAACGAAGATGAATAGTCACGGCTAGAATTCGTTTGATCATAAATCTACTCAATCAGATTTAACTTGGAGCTAAAAACAATGACGGCGACAATAGCAATAACAACAACAGCAGCAACAGCAGCAGCTGCAGACGTAGCAACAATAACAAGCAACAATAACGACAACAACAAGGGAACAACAACAGCAGCAACAATAACAAAGAATTCTCTCAAAGAACACAACAATTATGCTTAGAGAATGTTTCAGAATTATGTTTTAGTTCTATCGGAAATGGAGTGGAATCGGTTGATCTTTACAAAAACATGATTGATTTCCAAGATCAAGGCGAAATTCACCATTCCTTTCTAGTTTAACATTCTTTTCATTTCCATATTTTAGTCTACGTATTTCTCTTTGTTTGCATGAATCCGTGCGTTTATTAATGGCGTGCAGTGACACGTGTGTGTTTGTGTGTGTGTGTGTGTGTGTGTGTGTGTGTGTGTGTGTTTCTATGCGTATGCGTGTTTATTTAGTGTGCGAGTGAGTGTGTATATCTATATGTGTGTCTGTGTGTCTCTGTGTTAATGTTACCACATGTTTCGGTCCGAAAGTTATGATATAGTATACGACTCGGTGTCATGGCGTAAATCTGTATATCACTGCCTGTCGTTTCATACATACATTTGTTACCCATCTACCTACCCCTCTACACACGTACACGCAACACATACATACAAATACACACTTATATACATATGTACACACACAAGCATGTACCTATATATAGAAATACATATATGTTTATATACATGCATATATGTATGTATATATATTCTCTCTTTTTCACTTTTTTACTTGTTTCAGTCATTTGACTGCGGCCATGTTGGAGCACCTTTTAGTCAAATAAATCCCACAAAGACATGCCATCCGTGACCAGCCATCTTTTCTTTTTGAAGACATGGTGTATCTAGGACTACATTATTCATTGTATACTTCCTTCTGCTCTAAACTACCCCAGTCCTATGTTCATTGACGCTCACGTTTTGATCTTCATGACTTTTTTGTTATATATTTGCCCCCTAGTTATAATTCCCGCTCAATTTATCTTTCATCTTAGTTTTAAAACAGTAAAATATAAATGTTGCTGTTAAGAACGCGGGCTAGTAACCCCAAGATTCCGAGTTCGATTCCAAGCAGTGACCTGTACACTAATAATAATAATAATAATAATAATAATAATAATAATAATAATAATAATAATAATAGACGGGTAGTCATGATGGGTATAATAGGCTTCGTATATTTTACCCCAGTGTCACTTTGATGGCATGCACTGCTCTCTCACTCAATAATAATAATAATAATAATAATAATAATAATAATAATAATAATAATAATAATAATAATAATAATAATAATAGTAATAATAACATCGAAAAATACCTTAGGAATGAGAACCCAGGTTTGAAATTTCCCCAAGACACCTGAAGAAGGCTGGAGGGTATATCAGCCGAAACGTTGTGTTAACAACAAACAAGGTGAGGACAAATATCCGTCAAATGTAAATAATGTAAATAAAGTAAATAATGTATAAATGTTGCTGCTATTTCTAGCAGTCAGAGCTCCCACCTAGACATTGACCAGTTCATAAGTACAATTCATTGGTAGTTTGTCTACACGTAACCACCTCACGTGGATGAGTGGAAAGACTCACACACACACACACACACACACACACACACACACACACACACACACACACACACACACACGCATACGCATGCACCCATGCGTGCATTTACACATACGTTACCACCCAATCGTATCGTACAAGATCGATCGATGAATGCCCAAGCAGACATACAACGCTGCGACGTTAGCGTAGCCTCGTCTCTTCTCAATCACGTCACACATTATTGTCACTCACTGGTGTGTACTGTAATAACACTTCAGCTGCTGCTACTACTACTACTACTACTACTACTACTACTACTACTAGTATCATTGCTACTGCCCAGTATAACCGCTGTCACACCAACCACTAATACCACAACTGCTACCACCAACACTACCACTGCAACTACTCATACTACTACGACAACTACCACTACGACTTCTGTCACTACTACCACCACCACCGCCACCACCACTATTACTACTGCTACTCTACGACTACTAATACTACCAAAATTACCACTGTTCCTACTACTACTACTACTACCACTACCACTACCACTACTACTACTACATTTACTAGTTCCACTACTACTACAACTACTTACACAGACGCACTGCTACACATTTTAAGGTAAGATTTGATTAGACTTACGTCACCAAAATCTCAGTAAAGCATCTCTGATAACTATATTATTAATTTTTGGACTGCGTGTAACAACGATGATGGTGATGATGATGATGATGATGATGATGATGATGATGATGACGACGATGACGACGACGACAATGAACGTGATAACTATAGTAGTAGTAGTAGTAGTAGTAGTAGTAGCAGCAGGAGATCAAAAGACTGTTAATCATTTGCTGTTCCTGGGCGATCTCATGATCTCACCTTATACAGTAAGATTGAGAGAGAAATTGAAAAGTTTTGTCAATTCTGTTGACATGGTTTATCAAAGATATCAGAATGGAATTTGGTATTGTCAACTGTAGAATTTCTGTGATGAAGAAAGGGAAATACTGTAAAAGTTATGGAATAAACCTACATAACAGTGAGATACATGCGATTGATAAAGATTACGAATATGAGTATCTGGAGGTTTGTGAAACCGGTGTTATTAAAATTAAAACAATGAAAGATAAAGTCTTGAGAGAATAAAGAGATTACGAAAATAAAGAGATTACGAGGGATAAAAAGATTACGAAAATCCACACTCAATGGCATTAATACCATCATTGCCATAAACTCAAGAGCCGTAGCTATCATCAGGTAGCAACTGGCATCATCAAATGGATAAAGGAATTCCTTGAGAACGCAGATAGAAAATCGAAGATAACGCTAGTAATAAAGGGGGCATTATAACCACAGGCAGATGTTAACAGATTGTGTTTCAACAGAAAGAAGGGAGAAAAGAGATTGGTCAGCATAAAAATTAGAGGGGTCAAGGAAGTATGTCACTGGCAGCAAGAAAATGTCTTTGGTAGCAGAAAGAAGAGAGAATACGTTAACTGGTGATAGAGAAAAAAATTGAGATTATCGATGCAAGAATGTAACGAAACGAAGAGGAAAGTTACATTTCAATGGCTAAAGAAGAGAATGTTGAAGAAGGTGACAAAGGGATTGATTCAAGCTGTGCGGAAACAAGCAATGAGTGCCGTGAGGACATAAACAGAAAAGATACGGAGCAAAAGAAAGGACAGTTGTGCATGTCGTCTCCGAATGCAAAATGGCGAATGCAAAATACTTGCCCAGAGAGTCTATAAGAACAAGAGACATGAGAAAGCTTCTACAATCATACATTGACAAATCTGTAAAAACAAAAACATGGATTTACACATATAGGAAAATAGTATGAGCATAAAACGAAACACATCCTTAAAGATGACCATGTAAAAGTATTATGGGATTTGATGCTTCAATCAGATGGACAAATAGAACAAACAGATATTGCTGTATTCAGTAAAGAAAGAGAGTGTGTTGCTTAATCGATATTGCTTGCCTGTTTGATGCAAGAATGGGAGACAAAGAATGTGACAAAAAAAAATATCAGGACCTAAAATACAAACTTCAAAGAACCTAGAATTGCCATAAAGTTATCATTATCTCAACTGTAAGCAGAAATATATATATATTATTTTTGTTTTCCTTCTTCTGGATTATCTCCGTAACAAAAAAATGCTGTTGAGTTTTGCAAATCCACCCACATTTTTCTTATAACCGTAACAGGTCAAAAAAGTTCCCATCTGTTTATTTCGTACTGAAGGCAGTTGCGGTTTCTCACAGCTGATACAAGAACGGACTAAAGTCTTTGGAATCGCATAAGAGCCCTTAATGCTAGTGTTGCTGTTCTTGTTGCTGCCACCGTCTTCCAAATCAGTTATTTGAGCTTTTTTGGAACATTTTCTTCAATTAGTTCTTCTCTTTAATGCTTATTCTCTTCTTGTACATTTGTGTGTTTTGATTTGGCGGCGGCGATGTCGACAGCAACGAAGACGATGAGTGCGTCGACGATGATGACGGTGACGACAACAACGGCAGCGGCGGAGGCGGCGGCGGAGGCGGAGGCGGCGGCGGAGGAGGAGGTGGGGCGGTGGAGGCGGTGGAGGCGGTAGCGGAGGCGGTGGCGGAGGCGGCGGCGGAGGCGGCGGCGGAGGAGGGGTGGGGAGGTGGAGGCGGCGGAGGAGGCGGCGGCGACGACGACGATGATGGCAACGGCAGTGATGACAACGACGGTAACGACAGCGACTCCCACTCCCACTCCCACCACCACCACCACCTCTAACACGCATTCACACTATCCCGTGTATAATTCTTTGATCTCCCCCCTTTCCTTCCTTTGCACAGGTTTGTCTTTTTCTATTTTAATGGCCGTTAACAGTACGAGGATGACTTTTTTAAGGAGTTCACCTTTGACACGACAACCCTTCTGATGCACAAATAGTATTTGATAGTTAGCCTCCTCACATTAAACTCATGTTATGGTATTCCAACGCAAATCCCGGTCCAACGAACATTGTTTTAGCCCCTCCACCACCACCACCCTCCACTGTTTGATTTATAAACGGACGCATTTGGTTCGTTTTTGCTTGTTTCTGCCCCTTTTTTCCCGCTTTTCTTTACTTCTTGCTATTGCCAAAATTTATTGTATGTCATGTAAACATTATATTAATGTATATAATGGTTCTAAATTTTGGCACAGAGACTGCAGTTTTAGCAGTGGGAGTTAAGTCAGTTGCATTGAGTCTGGTATCCAGCCTGGTACTTATTTTATCGACCCCGAAAGAATGAAAGGCAATGTCGGCCTCGACGGAATTTGAACTCTCAACACACAAACGATCGAAATGCCAGCTCATCCGTTTTACATCCACATATATAAATCCCCCTTTCTGTTATAGGCACAAGATCTGGAATTTTGTTGGAGGGGGCCAGTCGATTACATTGACCCCAGTACTCAACTGGTAGTTATTTCATCAACCCCGAAGGAATGAAAAGCAAAGTCGTCCTCGACGGAATTTGAACTCAGAACGTAAAGACGGACGAAACGCCACTAAGCCTTTTGTCCGGCGTGCTAACGATTCTGCCAGCGACATGTGGGATATAAAGTAATTATCTCGTAAATATCAGGGAAATTGAGAAAATAGAGAGACATTAGGATTAAGCGAGATAACGGGATTACGGACGACAAGGGGAAGAAGATGCTCCTGAAGTAATCCGGTTTACTTGGCATTACACCCAAATTCCTACTAAAGAGGCTGATGGGGACTAGAACTGAGATTCACACGGCTCACTTGCAGAAATGTGTCATCCCTTATTCTGCAAAAAACCCTGGGAAAGGTTTGTTGATATTTGAGGAGATTTGTTCTACCGAAAGCTTCAGGATAACATCTCTGCTAATTAAAACAGCATGTAATAGTTTTTGCATAACAATAATAATATTGATAATGATGATGATGATGATGATGATGATGATGATGATGATGATGATGATTTCTAATATTGGCAGCAGCACCAGTAGTAGTAGTAGTAGTAGTAGTAGTAGTAGTAGTAGTAGTAGTAGTAGCAGCAGTAACAGCAGCTGTGCTACCTTTAGCAGAGCTCTAGAAAATTCTCATCTGTCTCTCGCTCTCTCCCTCTCTCTCTGTCTCTCTCTCTCTCCCTCTCTCTCTGTCTCTCTCACCGAAATATAAATTATTATTTATTAATAAAATCCCACCCTCTCCCCCTCGTTGCTTTCGATAACAAAACCACCTGCCTATTGTGCAGATTCTCCTCATAAACTACGAGATGATGGCAATGCAAATTTCACGTTTCCGTTTCCTAGGCGACAAAGTAATTGAAAAATGACTAAACATTCTCTTCAACGGCACAAACGACACCGGCATTATTTTATGTAAACACAAATGTCGGAGGAATTCAATATAAACAAGCTGTATTTATTACAGAGTAGTACAGCCGTATAAAAGTACAATAGGTTCCACACTTCAATAGCCATAAAAGGTTCTCCGTGTTCCGAGTATACTTGACTAAACGACTTGAACAGATCAAATACAATCTACACAATTTCGTGTTTAAGTTTTGCTTTTGAAATGGGAGCACCTTGGATAGAATGTCTACTGTGCTTAGCAGGGTTACTTTTCAAGGGGTTCTCAACCAAATTTTTCCTATGGGACCCTTTGATCTCTACATCACTTGTGTGGACCCTCAAAGCCATTCGATGTTTAAAAATCCTATTATACTTTTCCAAATTAACTATTATTAGGATCTGTAGAATAAAAGTTGCTAAAATATTTTGTGCTTTGTAGAAGAATAAACCAATTTATTGCATATAAATTTTAGCAACAAAATCTTATATGGACCCCGCAAAGGCCATGCAAACCCCAGTAGAGAACCACTCAAATAGAGCTTAAAGGTTTATATATTTATTTTTAGTGAACTTTCACGGAACCATCGAGTCCAACGCTGAACTACCAAAGATAAGACTAAACTACCGAGTAATATGAAAGCTTTACCTAGAAGCATTGTTTTCTACACCTTATATAGATTTGTAAGTCTTGTGCCTTGGGTTATGTATTTTTCAGCAGACTTGTTATGTTGTACCTTGTTATATTGTACCTGTTATGTTACAGTGTGACTGAAAGCTTGGGGAGGGGAAGTAGCGAAATATCTTCAGGTAATACAACACAAGACATTTAAATAGATAGGGTTTTCTAAGGATGTGGGCAGTACTTGTCATTACAATCTTTTGGATTTCTCTGAGACATGGGTCTCCTGGGATCTTATCTAGATGTTTCTGACATCCCTTTTTTATCATACCTTAGGCACCTACAATAACAAGAACAGTTCCCGTTTTAATTTCCAGGTGCTTATTATTATCATTATTATTATTATTGTTGTTGTTGTTGTTGTTGTTGTTATTATTATTATTATTATTATTATTATTATTATTATTATTATTATTATTATTATCATTACCATCATCATTATTAGAGCGGTGAGCAGGTGAGCAGGCAAGCAGGCATGCAGGCAAGCAGGAAGGCAAGCAGGCAGACAGACAGACAGACAGACAGGTAGACAGAGAGAGAGAGAGAGAGAGAGATCGGTAGGTAGGTAGAGAGGGGAAGGGACACAGGGAAGGGAGGAAAGAGAGGAAAGAGAGAGAGAAAGAGTGAATTAGATGTTCGGAAGTCTGAATGTATCTATACCCCCCCCCCACACCAAAAAAAAACGAAAGTAAAAAGAAAGCAATACTTGCCCCTTGTTCTTTAACCTCTCAACGATTGTTTGATCGTCCTTCACAACAAAATTCGCAATGAGCCACGAGTGGCAACACAAATAACTATTGATCGCGTCCAACGTCGAGTTGCAGAAACTCTACTCGGAAACAATACTAAATGAATTTCGTATGAACAGCTGAAACAATTCCTGTCATTTACCAATAATAGATCAATGATGTTATCAATAATATTTTGTGTTTACTCAGTTTCCTGAAAAAATAAAAACGAATTAGAAAACAATGAGAAAAAAAAATGGTATTCGGCTAAAAATTGTAGAATTTGCATCGCGCTATTGAAATTTATGGTGTTATTGAAATATTTATTCTTACGGGTTAGTGGTGTGTGCTTGTGTGTGGGTGTGTATATGCTTTAATGATATGTGAGTGTGTATGCGTGCATGTGTGAGCATGTGTGTGTGTGTGTGTGTGTGTGTGTGTGCGTGTGTGTGTGTGTGTGCATCTATATATACATACATATATATATATATATATTTGCTTTTCAAGATTTCTGATGTGAAATCGTATCGGTTTCCACATATACGTGTGTGTGTGTGTGTGTGTGTGTGTGTGTATGTGTGTGTGTGTGTGTGTGTGTGTGTGTGTGTGTGTGTGTGTGTGTGTGTGTGTTGTTTGTTTGTAATAGTACTCAAATACTTGAATAGTTTGGTGTATAATTTATGAAAGTGGTCTGTGATTTTAAATATAATACCAAAACAGCATGAATTCTAGAGGCATTTAAATTTATGCAAATGAAAGAGCACCGAAATTTATATGAAGGTATACATGTCTGTGTGTATGTATATACATATTCATGCATGTGTGTATTTGTGTGTGTGTGTGTGTGTGTGTCTATGCATGCATGTACATGTTTGTGTGTGTGTCTGTGTGTCTGTGATGTGTAAAAAATCGTTTTTGTGGGGAAAATGTGAAACTCGAAGCAGATATAAGCTACAAAATAACAGCGTGTAAATATCAGATTATAAATCTTTTCTTTTCAAATGATTTTTAAAGCCCAATGTTTGCATGCAATTATTTACATTTATTTCTAAAGCGACGCGCGTCCATCGCTGACAAGAACAAGGAAGGCCGAAATTGCGCGAACTCGGTGGCCTCGGTGCTGTGGCTGACGGGGATTTATCTCCCTGGTAGAGATATAAACAGGAGTGCATTTTGCGCCAAAAGACAGCATGAGACTTTTTCTCACGGTATATACTGCAGTATAGTACGCTCTAACAGACACACATACATACATACATACATACATACATACATACATACATACATACATACAAACAAAAATATCCTGTTATTGATGTTGAAAATCCAATGAAGGAGCCTTGGATCTAGATTAGAAACCGGTTCTTTCTCTGTTGGCAAGAAATCTTGGAATAAACTGAATAATGACATACATACATACATACATACATACATACATACATACATACATACATGCATGCGTGCATACATACATACATACATACATACATGCATACATACATGCGTACGTACGTACGTACGTCCATTGATGCCGTCACAAAGAGGCAGCCGGAGAGGGAGAGGGAGAGTGAAAGACTGAAGGCGAACCTTCTGACCCGATAGGTACATAAATTTTCAAAACTGTCCGACAGATAATGAGAAATCAATAGATAAGCATAAATGTTTAGATATACATACACATACAAACACATTTACATATTCATACGCACATACGTACACTCACATATAGACACACATCCCCACACAAACACATATGTATGTATATATATGTATATTTATATATGTATATATGTATACTTATATGTAAATATATATACATTTATATACATATATACGTATGTGTGTAAGAGAGATAGAGAGAGTATGTTTGTATATATGTATATACATGTAAGCATATATGTATGGATATGTATGGCTATGTATGTATGTGTGTGTTTGCTCTTACGTGTGTATGCGTGTCTATTTGAATGTGTGTTTCTGTGAGTGAGAGAGAGGGAGAAGAGTCGATCTTTTCGTATACTTTTCACGGCTTTTATCAAGTCTGCTTCTTCTTATCAATTCCTGAGGGATGAAATTTAATTAATTAGTTTTGTGTTATATACTGTAATTAATTATTTTTGGCCGCTGCATTGTCTGATGACGTTACTCTGAAGAGAGCAAATATGGTCGAAACGGCTGCTTGTAAATGTGGAGAGATTAAATGCTGAAGCTACAAGCAAAACAGATTACAGCAATATTAACGTTTTTTTTTTTTCTTTTTTCCTTTAAGAATTTCACTGAGGAACTCCATCCTTCCGGGGCTTCTGTGACGGTTTTCAGATATTGACGCGCTCAGATATTTTTTACGACTTTCACCAAAATATGCTTTTAACGGAACTGAATTTACTGTTTCTCTGTATATTTTTTTCTTCATACTACTAAGTCCCTATTATTATTCTTTATAAATTCGCACGTACATAATTAGACAGACAGACAGACAGACAGACAGACAGACAGACAGACAGACAGACAGACAGACAGATAGATAGATAGATAGATAGATAGATAGATAGATAGATAGAATGATAGACGGTTAAATAGATAGATAGATAATAGATAGATAGATAGATAGATAGATAAATAGATAGATAGATAGATAGATAGATAAATAGATAGATAGACTGAAATAACTTAACTCAGAGGTGCCAATAGCATACATTTGATCAGCTCGACAGTTTCACCCGTCATCATCAACGCATCTGAAATATTCACTTCATCGTCTTCGCACAGAGAGTCCAAGTCAAAGAACGTAGCTTACAGCTTGTTATTAATAATGTAGACAGTTACCACAAGCAGCTGTCATAGCAATAAATATAAATCGAAATTAACACACAGGACTTTAAACTCGATAAGAAATTACAGTATATAACTGAACTGGAAGACTGTGAAATCCAATAAATCAAGTTGTTATTTTGATTGAGAAAGTTTGGAAACGCATACGATACGCCATCAATGAAAGCATTAGGAATATGAAATTGTGGCAATGGAACGCCACCAGCGCTGGAGGCAATTTTTGTCGGTTTTGCAATATTTCCTTTTAATGTGAGTACAAGGCCAGCTTCGGAGGTAAAGTTGATTATTACATCATCACCAGTACGCAACTGGTATTTATTATATCGACCCCTCCGAAAGAATGAAAGGTAAAGCAGACTACGGCAAATTATATTGTTTCTTTCTAATGTAGGCACAAGTCCTGAAATAATAATAATAATAATAATAATAATAATAATAAGAATAATAATAATAAGAAGAAGAAGAAGAAGAAGAAGAAGAAGAAGAAGAAGAAGAAGAAGAAGAAGAAGAAGAAGAAGAAGAAGAAGAAGAAGAAGAAGAAGAAGAAGAAGAAGAAGAAGAAGAAGAAGAAGAAGAAGAGTCGAATGAATATTCCAGACCAACAAGTACTATGAATAAGAAGGCAATCAAGAATAAACAGTGTACCGACTAAGCGTCACATGACTTTTCGATAGTCACATGATGTATTTACAGCTGATTGAACAAGATGAGATACTTCATATTGGGAGGAAATAACATTGAGGGCGCGCGGTGGGGGTGAGACGAGGCGAGCCGGGTGAGACAGTAATAAAACAAAATCAAAAACATAACAAATATTATATATATATATATATACAACATACATGCATACATATAGATAGATAGATAAATAGAAAGAGAGAGAGAACGGGAGAGAAAGAGGGGTGTCGGAGGCACATAAGTGTTTGTATTTATATATATGTGTGTGTATTTGTGAATATGAACAAAAAACTCGAAATATAAAACAATTGAAATAAAAGTAACGAAACAAAAGAGAAAAACAATCTAAATAACTAATATTTAATCGAGGGGAAGTGAATAAATTGAAGCAGAATAACGTTTCATAGTGTTTTTATTAAGAAGCCATTGATTGCAGGCGTTTCACTTGGAAGCTGACCAAGCGACAGCCATAAATATCTATACATACATATATATAAGCATATATATGTACACACACACACACATACATACATACATACATACATACATATATATATATGTGTGTGTACACGTGTACACATATATATATACATATATACAAATATACACATATATATACATATATACATGTATACATATATATATACATATAATACATATATATATATATATATATATATATATATATATATATATATATATATATATATAATATATATTACACATTTATATTTATCTATATATTTATATGTGTATGTGCTGTGTGCGTATGAGAGGATGTGTCTATGTGAAAGATGGTGGTAGGGTAGCTGAGTACACATGTGTGTGTATATTGTCTGAGTGCACGTGTGTGTGTGTGTGTGTGTGTGTGTGTGTGTGTGTGTGTTCCGCTTTATTTACTGTTCATTTGGATGTGAGATAATACATAAATATGAACATACACACATGTATATATATAAAAATAAATATATATAAAAATAAATATATATATATATATATATATATATATATATATATATATATATATATATATATATATATATATATATATATATATATATATATGAATGTATGTTTGTATTTATGTATTTATGTATCTATGATCCGTGTATTTTTTTATTTTCCCCCATCAGAAAATTTCCTGTTAAAAGATTAAACGAACTCAATTGTTCTAAGAGGTTTCTAATGTCTTTAATAGAATAACTACTTAAAAACAACAAACCCATTCACAGTTGTTGCTTTTCTTCCTTCTAATTTGAGATCATTTTCCACCTTCGAAACATCGTTATTATTTCTACCATTTATTAGTGTTGTTG
>NC_142950.1:35424328-35426828 GCF_046866305.1 Octopus bimaculoides | reverse complement strand
TGAAGAATAAAATTTCAAACGATCCTCTGTATATGAAAGACAAAGAACAAAAAGCAGGATAATAGCTACACAACAAAAAGGAAACAAAAATCCTCAAGAAAATCCAAGAAATACAAGACTAGCCAATTGGAGGAGCAGAGGCTATTGTAGTATCAGTTGAAAAGATAGAGAGAGAGGACACAGCAGGATACCTTATTGCACATGCTCTTCATTATATGTATAATGTTAGTTTCAAATTTTGGCAGAAGACCAGTAGTTTGGGATAGGGTAGGAGCTAAGTCGATTACATCGACCCCAGTGTTTAACTGGTACTTATTTTATCGACCCCGAAAGGATGAAAGGCAAAGTCCACCTCGGTGGAATTTGAAATCAGAACATAAAGTGCGACATTATATTTGTAACATTGATTTCTAACATTGGCACAAGACCCATATTTATAGTCGAAGAGTAAGGTCGAAGGGGGAGATTAAATATTGTACATTACAACTACACCGCCTTTACATTGATTTATGATATCGATTCTATTGTATTGATAAATTATTGCTTCATAACAACGCCCACCATTCACTGGTTCATTATGATTTCTTGATTGCTGGAGGGTGGCGAGAGTGCATTCAGGTGAATTGAACCGACTTTTTTATTGTGCTTAAAATATCGACCCTGGAAGAACGAAAGGCAAAAACCATACCCGGCAGAATAGAGGAATTAAACGAAAATATCTTATGCAATCTACCCTCTTTCTCTCTCTTTATCTCTCTCTCACTCTCTCTCTCTCCCTCTCTCCCTCTCTTCACCTCTTTCTCCCACTAGCGCCCTTACTTCATCTCTCACCCACCTTTGTTTCTTTCTTCCTCTCAATCTCAGCTACCCAACCGTGTCCTCCTTCTCAATAATACCAATTTGTTTTGTTTCAATTGATGGTTTAATGCTAGAATGCAGACGATCTGGTTTCCATTCGCGGCAGATGCAAGCTAATTCCTTGAGGACAATTCTCCTTTCATGCTTACAACAACGCAGTAAACAAAAACAAAAAAGAAAAACCAATCCGTTTCGTAGACTCATCTCTTACAACGCTATGATAAAACTTTAACGTATACAAAATGAAATCATGCCGAGCATTTCATGGTCAAACAGAGAACTCTCTTTAAATTTCTGCCATTCTAACAACAGACTTCATTGACAGGACTAGGTCTCGCTTATCTTTTTCCACACGAAGTATTTTTAATCCAAATCCCCAAATTCACTCACGTCCACCAAATTCACTCACGTCCACCAAATTCACTCACGTGGCGTTGATCGACCCGGAACTATAGTAGAAAACAATTGCCCAATAATCTGTGCAGAGGGCCTGAACCCGAAACCGCGTGCTTTGAAACTCGAGTTTCTTAACCACACAGCCCTTCATTAAATCTTTATATTTTCGATTATTTTAATGAATAGTTCCCCCACCACCAAAACAATCACTAATCTTCCTAATAGGATGGAAAATATCAGAACCGTTATGTATATGGAACCGGTATGATGGAAGATAGGAAGCAGTGACATCCATACATCTATCCATCCATCCATCCATCCATCCATCCATCCATCCATACATACATACATACATACATACATACATACATACATATATATATATATATATATATATATATATATCTTATGATTTGTGAAATTAAATGTTACGAGCTAAACGGGAAAATATTGATTATTTAAAAAGCGATCACATGATTTACAAATTATATTCCTCTTCCCACCAAGAAACAAATAATAACAATAACGATCACTATTAGCATCATCATTATTATTATTATTATTATTATTATGATTATTATTATTATTATTATTATTATTATTATTATTATCATTATTATTATTATTATTATTATTATTATTATTATCATTATTATTATTATTATTATTATTATTATTATTATTATTATTATCATTATTATTATTATTATTATTATTATTATCATTATTATTATTATTATTATCATTATTATTATTATTATTATTATTATTATTATAGAGGAGGAGGAGGAGGAGGATGGCAACAATGATGCTGGTGGTGATGCTGCTGTTGCTGAAGATGATGATGACGACGACGACGAGGATGATGATTCTTTCTTCATTGGCTACAAGCGCTGCAGAATACATTTAGAGCAACACAAAGAAATAGTTCATAAATTGACTGAGTGGGTTTTTTTACTAATAGGCAATCACTTGGCTTTTCCACGTAATTGAAACACACTTCGTCCTCAATAAACGCTTTGTCACTTCCTCTTCCTTTCGTCCGTTTTTGTAGTTTTATCAGTTCTTCGTTCGTTTTTTTTTTTTTAAACTTCAGAAGAAATTCAGTTCAACGTGAAATGGCTCCTCCCCCTCTTTCTCCTCCTCACACATGTTGTTTGCCTTCCCTTAGGGCGTATTCTCTTGGTATTCTCGCTCTTTTCAGCAGTCTGCCATCTTTTGTTCGCTTTCCAATTCTTATTCATCA
>NC_142950.1:35416828-35419328 GCF_046866305.1 Octopus bimaculoides | reverse complement strand
TGTGCGTGTGTGTGTGTGTATAGATGAACATATATGTAGATGTATATATGTATGTATGTACTTCTTATATGTCAATGTATGTATATATTACCGTACATATGTAAGAAACAAAACACCTCAAAAATAAATTTTAAAAACCGAGAAATATAAACGAGATAAAACCATTTTGTTGAAAGTGAAACTGAAAGTAAATAAATTTGTGTCGATGATGTCATGTATTTTTATGTTAGTCTTTGTTATTTTCTCTTTGTCTTGCTTTTTGTTGTATTTTAATAGTTGTTTGTTTGTTTGGGGTTTTTTTTTGTTTCTGAAGACAAGTGAAATATTTCTTACGTCGCCAACCGACCGACTAAAGGAAAGTTCCACGTCACTTTAATTCTTAGTGAACCAATAAAGAAGCGGTGGTGGGTATGGGAATATAATAATGGGTTGTGGGGTGGGAAGGTAAAATGAATAAAGAAATACAGAAATGAAGAATGAGCGAGCGAAGGAACGAACGAACGAACGATTGAATGAATGAGAAAAGAACGAAAGAATGTAGGCATGTATGAAGGAAGGTTGAACAATAGATATGTGTAACGTTGTAGGAAGGAACTTTCTTCGGAAATACACAGTATCATATGCATGGACACACACACAGACACACACACACACACACACACACATACACACACACACGCACACACATACACGCACATACAGGTATATACATAGAGAGAGACACACACACACACATATATATATATATATACACACTCAAACACATATACATACACACATAAAATTGTCAGAAGCCGGTAATTAAACCATTACGCCTGACTCAAGAGTGATGAAGAGTGGTGTAGCAAGTTCGAGTGTAGAGGATGATGGAATTGTCTGGCTCAGAGTCACAACACCTGACTCAACAAAACTAGCGCTGTTGTTCGGCAGATTTGGCGCTTACATTGGTTTGATGGCCCCGGTTAGTTCTGGTGCCGCGGTGGAAGGGGTCGAAAGACCTACGGAGCCGCTTTACTGCCTGATGAGACAGCGACTCCTGCATTCGAAGACGATGCAATACAGCAATACCCTCAGCATCTAAGTGGTTACGCTAACATATATATATATACCGCCTTTTAATGCTTTAATAATGGCAGACGATCGCGAATCTAAATATATTTGGAGAAATATTCAGAATTGAAGAGCAAGGTAATGGAGATAGGCACTGATGGATAATGGTACTGGCTGAGAGAGAGAGAGAGAGAAAGAGAGAGAGAGAGAGAGAGAGAGAGAGACAGAGAGACAGAGAGACAGAGAGACAGAGACAGAGAAAGAGAGAGAGAGACAGAGAAAGAGAGACAGAGACAGAGAAAGAGAGAGAGAGACAGAGAAAGAGAGAGAGAGACAGAGAAAGAGAGAGAGAGAGGAGGGGGAGAGAGAGGAGGGGAGAGAGAGGAGGGGGAGAGAGGGGAGGGGTAGTGGGAGGAGGGGGAGAGGGAGGAGGGGAGAGGGAGAGAGAGATATTGAGAGATGAGAAAGAACGACAGATTAATGATGTGAGAAATTTGACTGATTTGTTAGCATTGAGATGGTAACAAAGGAAGAACTTTCAGTAATTTTGTACTTTTAGTTGAGCGGACAGTAATTTAAAAAGACGGGGAAATGTAAGCAAGAAGACTGGGAAATAGTGTATTGGGATTAAAATGGTAACAATTGTACAATTTTTCAATAATTCTGTGGTTTCTTTGGCAGTTCGTATAAACGTTTAGTGTCATGGGAAATGGTGATAATAAGAATTATTGGAATTAAAATCAAAATAATACAACTATTTTTTAATAATTCTGTAATAGCAGAACGTGTAGCAGTTTGTAAAGAAGATTGAAAGGAAACTAAAATTTTGGTTAAAATATGAATAAAAGAACTATTTTTCTTCAAATCCGAAATGCCAGAAACTATATTGGATTTGAAAGAAGGAGAATAAAAAGAGAAAATTTTAATAAAGGTTTCCGAAGAGAGAGGGCTCGCTTTAATTTCGAAACGATGTAAATATTTTCAGGTCGAACATTTCGGTTATGATCTGAGGAGTGAAGACAGAAGGAATACAGAACTGGAATTAATTTGGTAATTTCTACGACTTCACCAGCTTCAATGTCTGGCCTCCTAATTCTCCCACTTGTAATCCCATGGATTGCAATGAGTGGAACGTGGTTGAGAAAGACAACCCAAGGCCGAGTTAGTTGTCAAGATCAAGGAAGTGTTCGAAAATCTACCCAGAGACACGATGCATGTGTAGATGTATGTATATATATATATATATGCGTGTGTTTATATTATTGATACATAGACATACACACACACGCATACACATATATATATGTACGTATATATGTACGTACGAATGTATTTATGTATGTATGTATGTATGGTATGTATGTATGCATGCATGTATACATGAATATATATGTGTGTGTGTGTTTATATTATTGATACATAGACACACACACACGTATACGCATATATA
>NC_142950.1:35396828-35411828 GCF_046866305.1 Octopus bimaculoides | reverse complement strand
TAGTAGTAGTAGTAGTCACTGCTGTCTCGCCAAATCAAAATATGTTTTGCTATTATAAAGAATAATGTTTCCTTATGAAAGTCACAGACAGACATCCTCTTCCGAAAAATCTTGTCTCTACCTAGAGTCCGTGATTTAATCATAGCAAAATGGTTGGTTGTTATAGTTTTAGGCCAATGTTATCTATTCTTCATGTTGTCAACTCACAGAAAAATGGCTACGAAAATTCCGAGACTCATTCTTAAAACAATTCGGCCACAGAAACCAAAACAGCTCAAAACAATGGGACTTTAATTACGTCGCAAGAGGATAATAATGTTAAATATGAACTAAAAAGAAAAGGCTACAAGAAACTAAAGCAACAACATTATAACAGACATAATTTCGAATTTAAAAATTTCAAGTGGTAACTGTTATCATTCACAACAACAACACCGATATAAGTGTGCGTGTGTGTGTGTGTGTGTGTGTGTGTGTGTGTGTGTGTGTGTGTGTGTGTGTGTGTTTGTCTGAATGTGTGTCTGTATGTGTGTGGCTGTGTCTGTGTGCATGTGTATACAGATATATATATATGTATGTATTTCTACATACATACATATGCATTTTTGTATGTATATATATATATATATATATATATATATATATAAATTATTACATGTGTATATATGTGTGGATAGATGCGCATGTGTGCGTGTGTGTGTGTGTATGTGTGTGTATGTGTGTACGCACGTGTGTATACCTGTATATATATATATATATATATATATATATATATATATATATATATATATATATATATATATACATACATATATATATATATATGTACTTATATATGCATGTTTGGATGTATATATATGAGTTGTGTATATATGTACATATATATACATTTTTGTATGTATATATATATATATATAAATAAATTATTATATGTGTATATATGTATGCATGTGTGTGTGTGTGTGTGTGTGTGTGTAACCTTAAAAGGTTAAAAGGCTTCACACGCGTAAATTTACATTGAAGAAAATATAAGGAAAATGCTTTGAGAAAATATTTTGTTTTTGTAATGAAAAAGAAAGCTAATATACATATACATATACACGCACAAGCACACACACACATTCATACGTGCGTGCAGGCATACATACACACACACACACAAACAGTGTTTGCCAAACGAAAACATTTCCGCTATTTTACATGTCATTGCTGTTACCTTCGCTGGCGAAGTAAAAGACAAAGAATATTTGTAAGGAAATCTTTTCGGGGGGAAAAAAGTATCAATGAATGTAGGTGAGGCATTTTGAGAAGAACATCATTTCACTCCCTGGTGGCTACATACACACTACAAGCAAAGAAAAACATTGTTTATGCCTATTTTCTGAAAAAACAAAACATGATGTGAGTTCTTCTATGCGATCTGATGGAATCTTAAACATTTAAGTTTTAATGTCATACAAAGAGCATAGAGTCATTCCAGAACTGTGGCGTTCGAAGGTGTTGGAGGAAAGGTCATGTGACTGATGACGGAAGACCGAAGACCTAGCTGCTATACATGTATAGCCACTGAAGTGGCGAGCTGGCAGAATCGTTAATCCGCCGGACAAAAGTCTTAGTGGCATTTCATTAGTCTTTTCCTTTCATCTTTTCCTTTTTATCTTTTCGGGGGGTCGATAAATTAAGTACCAGTGAAACACTGGCGTCGATGTAATAGACTACTCCCCTCCCCCAAATTTTAGGCCCTGTGCCTTTAGTGGAAAGGATTATTATTATTATTATTATTATTATTATTATTATTATTATTATTATTATTATTATTATTATTACCTAGCCGGCGAGCTGGAAGAATCGTCAGCCCGCCGGGTGAAATGCTTAGCAATAATATTCTCTACTCTAGGCACAAGGCCCGAAATTTTGGGGGAGGGGGCCAGTCGATTAGATCGACCCCAGTACGCAACTTGTACTTAATTTATCGACCCCGAAAGGACGAAAGGACGAAAGGCAAAGTTGACCTCGGCGGAATTTGAACTCAGAACGTAAAGACAGACGAAATACCGCTGAACATTTCGCCTGCCGAAGTCGACTTTATTTTTCATCCTTTCGAGGTCGATAGAATAAGTGCCATTGGGGTCGATATTATCAACTAAGCCAGCCAAAAAATTTCAGCCCTTCTACCTATAATCATCGTTATCGTCATCATCATCATCGAATGCAGTCTTGTTTATTTCTCATCTCAATGCATTGTTTAAATATTGTATTGCCACATTTTCCGGAAACTGAATTATAATTTTTCATGTGTTGTGTCGTATAAACATGGCAAATGATCTCGTTTTAATAAATTCTCGAACCTTTTTTCTTAGTGAAGGGGAATAAAAAGTACGTATTTTATTAAATATTTTGAATTTTTTCGACTTGACGTCGTCGGATATTAATAAATTCTTCGGAATTTCCTGATATTTTTACAAGTCATGGCGTGTGACCCTAATTTACGAGACAAGTTTATTGAATTGATTTTCGACCCGTTTTGAAAAAAATATATATAATTTTTATTAAACATTTTCAACGTCCTTTTGGTTCGACTTGATTTGTAACGGTGGTAAGTCAACAAGGAAATTTCTACGAACAGAAAAGAAAACAAACATTCCTGCAAACGCGAAGCAAGAAGGCATCAACTGACTTGCAACGTGGTACGCCTGATTTATTTAAAAGCGGAAAAGATTGATTTTTTTTCCGTAAAAGTATTGGTAATTTCAGTGGCTTGATGGAACTCGTTCAACCACAACATCGGCTACAACAACAGAAATAATAATAGTGCTGGCATTGACTCACAGATACATCGTCGGTTGTTGCGCAAGAAATGAACAAACAGGAGCTGTTTTGCCAAAATTGCATCCGCCATTGAAACTTGAAATATAAATGGTAAAATCTGAGTCGGAATTGGAGGATTTGGACAAAAGTTGTACGGTTTCTACTTTCTAACTCGAAGAAATTATTCAGAAGTGGAACAGAAGAAAAACTTGTTTCATGAAGTAATGAGAGCTTTCTCTATGCACTCGAATGACCAGATAATGGGACCTCTTGCAGATGTTTGGACTCCTACTTTGTTCATAAGGAGCAGTAAATGCTGCAGTACCGACTTACTGATGGTTGAATGACCAAATCCACGCTTCTCTGCTGGTTCAACAGTTATGTTGGGATTTTGTTCCACCAGGGTTTGCAAGATGTCCTCAATGAGCTCTACAGATCTTCCAGGACGAGGCTCGTCTTCTAGGTTGTAGTTTCTAGCTTGGAATTTCTGGACCCACTGCTGTCACTGGCTTACGCTTAATGTCCGATCTCCATATACTGCATTAATATTCCTCGCACTTTCCGTTTCGTTGTTGCAAAATATGCCGAATATTCTCCTTTGTCACTTCCGTTATAGCTTTGAAAAAAACAATTGTCAAAATAGAACTGCACTCTTCAAAACTTGCACTAAGAATAAGTACGAGGTAAAATTATTAGCTCCCTCCATAGTAAGATGACGCCTGTAGTTTATCCCGTTCCCTTCCGCCTTTTAGCTGATGCAATTGAAAACACCGCATTATTTATGAGATGACCCAATACATATATATGTGTGTGTGTGTGTGTGTATGTGTGTGTGTGTGTGTGTATGTGTGTGTGTGTGTGTGTACATACGTACATATATTTCGTACATCCATACATATCTCTAAAATACATGTATATTTATATATATATATATATATATATATATATATATATATATATATATGCACACACATATATACATACACACACGTACACACAAACTCGTACATACACACACATACATATACGCTTGCATTCAGTCATACACACAGATACATACATAAAAACATACATACACACATACACACGTACACACATACCTAAATACACACCTACATACATGCCTGCATACACACATACACATACATACCAACACAAATACATACAGACACACATACATACATACATACATACATACATACGTACATACATGCACGTACACGTACACGTACACACACATACACGCATACCAAAATACATACATACACACATGCATACACACACATGCATACATAACCACACACACACACATGCATACACACGCATACATACACATACACACATACACACAAACACACACATCCACATACGCAAGCAAGTACACAGATACATTTTTCTTTTCCAGGACGAAGCTGCAAGACAACATGAAAATTTTAGAAAAAAAATGGCGAAATGGAACAAAGAATAGTATTGTGGTTATTATTAAAGCTTGGTATGTAGTTTGTCTATCTTTTGTCTCTCTCACTTAGTCACATAACTACATTAGCAGTGATCGATACAGATCGATACCGTGCTACATCATCTGTACAGTTACTCTATCTTTCTCTCTCTTCCTCTCTCTCTCTTCCTCTCTCTCTCTTTCTCTCTCTCTCTCTCTCTCTCTCTCTCTCTATTTCTCTCTTTCTCTCTCTTTCTCTCTGTGAACTCTCACAAATAATACTAAATGAACGATTTCACCGACAGATACTATTGGACTTGGAGGTGGTGGTCATGGCGGTGGTGGTGGGGGTGGAGGGTCAGAACGCTTGTGGCCGGCGAGATGCAACATTTCATGAAGACTTTATGTCGGGAGCGGGGTGAGTACATGCATGAGTGTGAACAATATACTTTATATATGTGTGTATGTGTGTGGGGGCTTGAGTGCACGCGGACGCACATATATATGCACACACACATATATATATATGTACGTATATATATACATATATATATATGCACATATATATCGTATATATGCATACAATACATGCATATCCATATATATACATATATATATGTATATGAATATATATATATATATATATGTATGAATATGTGTATGTCCACATGCACAAACACACATACACACGCAGACATATACACACACATATGTATATCCCTATATATATATATATACATATATATATATATATATATATATATATATACAGAGACATATACGAGGTGCATTCAAAATGGATCCGACTTTATTTTTTGCCGCCAAACCTAATGCCGCCTGGGTAAAATCCTTTGGTTGGTGGGGGTAACAGTATTATTCCTTGCACATGCAGAAGCAATTTTGCGATGTTAGACCCGGTCAGTTCCCGGCTGTTATGCCCGGAGTACAGACATGTAGTGCACGCTAACCGAAGTTTCGTTTTCACGAAAGTTGACCGAACGCATCGAACAGAGACCATAGACCCATGACTCATCACCAGTGATGATGGTCTTCATGGAATCTGGGTCGTGGTTTGCTCAGTCCAGCATCTCCTGACCGATTTCCATGCGGAGTTGCTTCTGCTGCTCAGCCAGTACCTTGGGACCGAATTCCGCCGACACTCTCCACATGCACAAATCCGCCATTCAAATGGAATACACTGCGCTTATTCCCACTTGGTGAGCAATTTTCTGGATTGTTACACAATGGTCTTCCATGGCTATTCTCCGAACTTTCTCAATGGGCTCCTCGTTTCGTCTCGTGGATGGCGTTGCTAAACATGCCTCGCTCTCCATTGAGGTGCGACCATGCTTGAAGCGGTTGTACCACTCCTTGATCTGAGTTTTGCCCATGACATCATTGTCAAAGACCTGTTGAATCTTCTAGATAGCTTGAGCTTGAGTATCACCAAGCTTTAAGGAAAACTTGCTGCGATATCTCTGCTCGGTGTATTCAGTAAAAACGAAAATCCGACGAGCGCGCACCACACGTCTATATTCTAGGCGTAACATTCGGGAACTGACGCGGCTTACTGGCGTGAATATTTTCATGGATGCACAGAAAGTGTGGCCTTATCTCCCACCTTAGCGATTTTGCCCACACAGCACTAGTTTTGGCGGGGAAAAACAAAGTCTGATACTTTTTGAACGCACCTCATGCGTATAAAAGTTGGATTCAAGAAATTGTATTAAAGAACTCAAAACCAGTGTTGTATAACAGTCCTGCGCAACCGGTATTCCACGGCACACTGGTGTGCCACGAGATGATGCTAGGTGTGTCGCAGTGTAACCTGAATATACTTGTTTTTCCCTATATTTTTAGTTATATTCTTAGTTCAAGTGTGCCAGAAAATTTTGAAAAGAATATAAGTGTAACGCAAGTGAAAAAAGGTTGCAGAACACTGCTGTATAATTAATTTACTTTAATTCCGACAATTTCTAAATGTTGTGGTTAAAAGCTCTCAGAAGAATAAATGTATAAAAAAATACTTTATTATAATTAAGAAAGACGGAGAAAATAAATTTAAATCAAGAAGAAGATAAAGGAGAAAAAGGAAGGAGGTAGATGTGGCAAATGTCGTTAGTTTAATGTAAAAAGAATTAATTTGCGAATTTACAAACAAAAAAGTTAATGGAAGAGTTTTCAGTAATTTAAAGATATGAAGTTAGTAGGTTGTTAAGGTGAAGGGTAAGGTAAAGGAAATAACTCTTGTAAAGTAGAGTAAGAGCCTCCACTCACCGGCCGCTGAGCATTTGGTACTGAGTCGCAAAGAAAGAATAAGTTTTTAAATCTTATTCGTGTTCTTGTTAAGCATCGCAGTCTTGCGTGTGCCTTTGCATTATATAACGTTTTATATATGTAACATCACTGTATCATTCAACCGACCAGGCTATCGGATGTTATCATACACCGCCGGTCACAATGCGCTTCCTCGCGTTGCTGTAGCTTTCGAATGACGTCAGCCGCTGGATAGTGGGGTGGGGTGGGAGGTAGGAAGAAAGGCCAACATTCTGCTAACTATTCTGCTAACACGCCGCCTTTACAGATGTAATAATTAAATTATATGAGGGCGGCGAGCTGGGAGAATCGTTAGCACGCCGGGCGAAATGCTGAGCGGTATTTCGTCTGTCTTTACGTTCTGAGTTCAAATTCCGTCGAGTTTGCCTTTCATCCTTTTTGGGGTCGATAAATTAAGCACCAGTTGCGTACTGGGGTCAATCTAATCGACTGCCCCCCCCCCTCCCCAAAAATTTCGAGCCTCATGCCTAGAGTAGAAAATAATAATTAAATTACATGTCATGCCCTTAATTGGGTTTTGTTATCTGCGTAATTCCTCGGTCTGTGCAGAAATTGCCCGCATGAAACCCGTGGTACAAGAAACGGTTGGCGGGTGGGGGGAGGCGCTGCATTAAAGCACCTATATATTAGATATATTACGATGGAGTCGGGGGGTGGGTAGGGAAAGAAGAAAGCATGGGTGGGAACTAAAGAAAGGTGAATAATAACTTGCGCTGGTGCGCGTTTGTAGAAGTAATTGAAAATGTTTGTAAATATGTTTGTCCTATATTGACGTATTTGAAGTTAAAAGTTGCACAAGATTTAATACTGAATAGGAAGAAGTAAAAACAGACTAGTAAACACTTATAGGAATTATTTATGATTAAGCAAATACACACACACACACACACACACACACACACACACACACACACACACACATGTATACATGCTTCCACATAGATAGATCGCTAGATAGATAGATAGATAGATAGATAGATAGATAGATAGATGTGTGTGTGTGTGTGTGTGTGTGTGTGTGTGTGTGTGTGTGTGTGTGTGTACGACTAAGATGTAAAAGAATTTGAATTTAATTTAAGAAAGCAAATTGATATGCGAAAAAATTAATAGAATCAAAATTTATTGCGAACGTATAAGGTAAATGGGTACAAAAAGAAAAGGGATTTATATTTGTCACGGCAGAGAGAGAAAGAAAGGAGGCGAGGGAGAAGACGAGAGAAAAAGAGAGAGAAAGAGAGAGGGGGAGTGAAAGAAAAAGAGGAATAGAGCTTAAGTGGGAGAGAGGCAGAGAGAGACAAAGAGATAAAGAGAGAGACGGAGACGGAGAGAAATGGAGAGATAGAGAGACAGAAGAGTTGGGTGTTAGAGATGCAAAAGAAAAACAGGAAAGAGACTGACGCATGCGCGTTGTATGAAAACTGTGTCGCCTGTATAAAACTGAATTAAATGGTGCTGTGCAGGTTTATTTAATATTGTCAAAAGTTATTAAGGGTTAACAGGAGATTAGATTTTTTAAAATGGTTTTGTAAAAATATGTAATGGTTTATAGAAGACATTTAAGGGATTTGCGTAGATAAAGAAATAAATAAATAAACGTATAAATATGAATATTAAATCATTCAAAATGGCGAAGATTTTTTTTTTCATTTTGAAATATTTTAAATCTTTCGTCGTAGACAGCAAATTATTGTTGTTTTTTTTATTTAATTACACTTCTGGATATTCAATAGTTCGTTAGTGTTATTGTTGTTGCTTTCGTTGTTGTTGTTTTTGTCGTTTGCTGTTGTTTTTGTTGTTCTTCCTTTTCTTCCTCTCCTCCTTCTCCTCCTTCTCCTTCATCTTCTTCTCCTCCTTCTACTTCATCTTCTTCTTTATCTTCTTCCACTTCATCTTCTTCATTTTCTCCTTTTTCTTCTTCATCCTCCCCTCCTCCTCCTTCTTTCTCTTCTTCAGCTTTTTCATCTTCTTCAAAGCACACAGCGGAGGCTGTGAGGTGGCAGAGGTCGCAGAGGTGGCGTTGGTCGTCGTCATCGTTTGACATGCGATGAATAGTCTTTCGACGTATGTCATGTGTTTTTCCTACCAAGAGACAAGAGACACGTAAGGATTATTGTTATTATTATCAATCATCATCATTTTTATTATTGTTGTTGCTGTTACTGTTATTATTATTATTATCATCATCATATTTATTAATATTACTAGCATACCCGTGTCGTCAAAGATGCCGAGTTTTGTTAATGATAGAAGATGGCACATCAACAAAATGGGAGAAATCAGAGATAAATGCCAGCTATCTAGTAAATATATGTACTTACACAGAATTGAAACACTTGAAGAATCAGACACTAGTGTAACGTCTCGGTTGAAAATATCGCCCACGGACACATACACATACACATACATTCATTCCTACATACATACATAAATACATACATATATATTTATATATATATTGGGTTGGTGCCTAATTATTGCGGCTTTTTTTTCAACAAATTTTATTCCACAAAAACAATAACAACATTTAACAAAAACATCTTTAAAGGACAGTCTGACCGTCTGCCAAGCAAATGGGAAGCAGTAATTGAAGTAGATGGTGAATATGCTCCGGAATATTCCTTTAAAGATGTTTTTGTTACAGGTTGTGATTGTTGTTGTTGAATAATAAAATTTGTTGAGAAAAAGCCGCAATTACTATACACCAGCCCAATATATATATACATATATATATATATATATATATATATATATATATATATATATATATATATATATATATATATACACGCACGCATACATATATATATATATACATACATACATACATACATACATACATACATACATACATACATACATACATACATAGTAGTATATGTTGTCTTCTTGAGAGATTGATGTTTACATAAACGTTTTTAATTATTAATTTCTATAAAACTGAAACAATGCAAGTTATAAGAAATAATACATGTACTCTAAGCTTGTGTTCCAATATTTCTGGGTCAGGACAAGGTAAAGGTACATGCCAGCGACATATATTATATCTTATAACTTGAATTCCATTCGCATTATAGTAATAAATAATGGAAGAACATTTATATACATCAGACAATGCTTCAATATATATATATATATATATATATATATATATATATATATATATATATATATATATATATATATATATATATATATATATATATGCATATATACATGCATATATGTACATACTTACATATATATGTATATACATATGCATATATGAGCACAGGACGTCACAACGTAAACAACATGAAATACGAAATACGAAAACATGGAGGAGCAACTTTTTGGGAAACAACGAAAGAAACAAATGGAAACCAAGACAAGCAACACAAAGAACGACCCTTCATCAGTTGATGAAGGGTCATAAATATATATATATATATATATATATACATATATATATGTATACACACACTATGTTTATATATACGCATATATATATATATATATATATATATATATATATATATACGCTTGTGTGTGTGTGTGTGTGTGTGTGTGTGTGTGTGTGTAAAAATGCATATATACATATATATATATACACACATATATAATTATGCATGTATGCATATATACATACATATATATACATACACACACACAAGTTCACACAAACATACTTACATACACACAGACATATACACACGTACATACATATGCACATCTCTACATCCAACAGCCGCACGTATAAATCTATAAATCCACACACCCATTAGTATGCTTAAATATCTCCCAGAGACTTGCCATGACTGGTTATCAGCTTTCGTTCTCTGTGTTTTGCAGAGAGATTCCGCAGTTTCTGTGCCAGTTCACTGCAAGACGTCCGATCGTGTAAAATAAAATATAAACACAAATTAGAGAGAAGCAGTCATCTGTAAGCGAATAGAACATTGATTTATGAGGAATACGCCATGTATTAAAAGAGGTCGTAAAAAGTATTCGCGGGCATTTCCCTGTAATTACGTCACGTGGTCAGGATAAATGTTATTCATGTGTAATGGTTCGTTATGCGCACACAAATAAGCGTCTATATGTATGTATGCATATATATGTATATATTCATATATTTATATATATACATACATATATATATGTATGTATATGTATGTATGTATATGTATGTGTATATATATTTATATTTATATATATATATATATGTATGTACACTTATATATATACATATTTATATATATATATATATATATATATATGTGTGTGTGTGTGTGTGTGTGTGTGTGTGTGTGTGTGTGTGTGTGTGTGTGTGTATGTACGTGTGTGCATGCGTAGATAGATAGATATTCATGCACATGTATATACACACACATACATATATACATACATACATATTCTCCAATAATGCTATTAACTTCTCATAGACACAATGCCACCAACGAATGGATTTTATTAACGATATTCAACTTAGTAATTTACTGGTATTGTATCGGTGCTGGGAGGATAAAGAACCAAGCAGACCTCGACACGGTTCGAACTCAGAATTGAAAGAGGCATTAGATAAATAAAACGAGGCATTTTATCGGAGACGCTCTACTGATTCTGCCACGAATCTCGGGGCAGTGAACCTGAAAGATTTCTTCGCTGGTGAGATTTGAACTTAAAATAACAGAACATTGAAGCATAATATTCTTTTCTACTCTGGGCAGAAGGCCCGAAATTTTGAGGGAGGAAGCCAGTAGATTAGATTGACCCAGTACGTAACTGGTACTTAGCATATCGACCCCGAAAGGATGAAAGGCAAAGTTGACCTCGGTGGAATTTGAACACAGAACGTAAAGACAGACGGAATAGCGCTAAGCATTTCGCCCGGCGTGCTAACGTTTCTGCCAGATTGCCGCTTTAATGAAACAGAATTTTACAAGTTATGTATAAGTGCTGTAAAGGTGGACAATTTTACCAAATCCCGGCGCGTTTAATAAGGCTTTGCAGCCACGTGGTTTCCTTGGGCAAGCGTCTTCAACACTAACCTCGGAGCAACTAATACCTTGAGAGTGAATTTGGTAGAAGGAAACTGTGTGGTAACCCATCGCATGTATGTACGTTTGTGAATGTCTATTATACGTGTGTGTGTTGTGTGCGTGTTTGTGTTTGTATATATATATATATATATATATATATATATATATATATATACATATGTGTGTGTGTGTGTGTGTGTGTGTGTGTGTGTGTGTGTGTGTGTGTGTGTGTGTGTGTGTGTGTGTGTGTGTGTGTGTGTGTGTGTGTGTGTTGTGCTTGTCCAACCATTTCAAGTACGACCTCATCTTCCACCACAAAAGCTGTCCGTGACCTTGGTTTGTATTCGGGATTGATGTCACCTTCCTTGAAATGGATTAACCCCGCTTTCGTGCCACACGTTCGTGGACACTTCCTGGGCCTTCCACATCATTAATTTCTTTTGCCACTACCCTTGCACTCTGCCCTTTTTTTTTTTTTTTCTACAGGTAGCTTTAAAAGGCTCTCATGGCAATTTTTTCACCATTCATTATCAATGTTTACATGTTATATATAAAAATGAAAAATAAATATGTCAGCAACGATTGGTCAACAACTTGTGTTGAATTAATGATATGACATGAAAGGGAAATAACTCTAGATAACTTGTGACATTTCTATTTTATTCGTTTCCACCAGAGGCACAAAGCCAGAAATTTGTGGGGAGGGGACAAGTTGATTACATCGAACCCAGATATGAGTGAAATAAAAGCTAATTATGTGACATCCATTGGCGTTACTGCATCACAGACACCGCCCTAAAATGTGTAGAACCCTCCACCAAAATAAACAGAGTTACCCATGAGTATCCTATTACCCGTGTATTTGCTTGCAGCGCCACCAACCATACTACCATGCGACCTTTAAACACACATTATGGTGCCCTCGAAAACTGGGTCTTTTGATCGGTTTGTGCTACATTCCAGGTCAGAAAATTATAAATTATAGACTGTGTATATGTGTATATGTTTGTATAGACAACACACACACACACACACACACACACAATCACTGTCAGAACGGTTTCCATAACATTTACGGACATGTAGAAATATAAATAAATGCATTAGAGTGCAAGGGAAGTAACTCCTGGTGATTAAATTGTCTTGAAAATGAAGACGTCAGCAGTATTGTATTCTGCTTGTAGTTCATAAGTCATCATTTATTTTCGTAATTTATTGCCTCAATTAAATGTGCAGAGGTACATAATTACGATGTGAGCACTTGTGACGAAAAATGTAGGTCATAAGCACTTACTTGTGACCTACAATTATTGTATCCGTTACCCTAATCTTTAACACACTAAATGTCAAACGCCTATTTCTTTCTTAAACACGAGTTGTTAGACCTTTAATTGATAATAACGATCGCTAGTCTACTCTAGGTCAACCAACCATCGTTCGTGGCTGGATGAAAACTTTTTTTTTTTTTCTTTTTACAGAGTGATTATTACAGAGCAAGTTTCATGTTCTAGTTTTTAGAATTTTCTGACCCCGAAGGAATGTAGCACAAATCGATCAAAAGACACAGTTTTCGAGGGTACCACAGGGCAAAATAAGAGAATGCTCTCTCTCTCTCTCTCTCTCTCTCTCTCTCTCTCTCTCTCTCTCTCTCTCTCTCTCTCTCTCCCTTTCTAAGTAGAGACAAATTATCAGGAATTCCATAGTGCTAGAGTACATGCCGATTGGAAACCTGAGATGCAATTAATTAACTGGTTTTAATGAACAGGCCAACAAAGGAGCATCAACGTGGTCGCTCGATCTGCTAAAAATAGCAGTCAAAATCCCATCTACAACAGAATCGAAAAGGAAGAGGACAGTAAAATATGATGTATGTTATAGTTCTTCTTAGATATACATAAGCTCAGATCTGTTCTAAGCTCCTGAACTCATAAAGCCGGAGTTTAACTCGGTTTCCATGGCGCATAAATGACTGAGATTACAACATCCTCTGCAGGGCGGGACGCTAGTCCATCGCAGGGTTAACTTCCCAGCTATTGCTGGTATCCATTTACTGTTGAGCGTGACTGGAGCATTGCTTGGTCCAGGACTCGAAATCACAATCTATGACATGCTTTCTTAGTAATATGGTTCTCTCCTCTAAGCTCTTCAGTTCATTTCTACTCTCAACGTGTTATGCAAAAGCTGTAGTCCATAAGTGAGACAACGTGAGAGCAACACAAGGCGGCGTGCTGGCAGAAACGTGAGAGCAACACAAGGCGGCGTGCTGGCAGAAACGTGAGAGCAACACAAGGCGGCGTGCTGGCAGAAACGTGAGAGCAACACAAGGCGGCGTGCTGGCAGAAACGTAAGAGCAACACAAGGCGGCGTGCTGGCAGAAACGTGAGAGCAACACAAGGCGGCGTGCTGGCAGAAACGTAAGAGCAACACAAGGCGGCGTGCTGGCAGAAACGTGAGAGCAACACAAGGCGGCGTGCTGGCAGAAACGTGAGAGCAACACAAGGCGGCGTGCTGGCAGAAACGTGAGAGCAACACAAGGCGGCGTGCTGGCAAAAACGTGAGAGCAACACAAGGCGGCGTGCTGGCAGAAACGTGAGAGCAACACAAGGCGGCGTGCTGGCAGAAACGTAAGAGCAACACAAGGCGGCGTGCTGGCAGAAACGTGAGAGCAACACAAGGCGGCATCCTGGCAGAAACTTGAGAGCAACACAAGGCGGCGTGCTGGCAAAAACGTGAGAGCAACACAAGGCGGCGTGCTGGCAGAAACGTCAGAGCAACACAAGGCGGCGTGCTGGCAGAAACGTGAGAGCAACACAAGGCGGCATCCTGGCAGCAACGTGAGAGCAACACAAGGCGGCGTGCTGGCAGAAACGTGAGAGCAACACAAGGCGGCGTTCTGGCAGAGACGGGAGAGCAACACAAGGTGGCGTGCTGGCAGAAACATGCCGGACGAAATGCTCAGCGTCTCTCTTTACGTTCTGAGTTCAAATTCCGCCGAGGTCGATTTTGCCTTTCATCCTTTCGAGGTCGATAAATTAAGTACCAGTTGCATACTGGGGTCGATGTAATCGACTGGCCCCCTCCCCAAGCATTTCGGGTCTTGTGCCTAGAGTAGGAAAAAACGTGGAAGCAACATGGCCATTAAGCCATGTGCCTTCGCTAAAATGCATTACGTCTAAACAAAAGACAAGGTGATCACAAGTGCTCCTGTAAGCCGTCAAAAGAAAGAAGCCCGACATATAAATATATTCCTTTATTGCCCACAGGGAGCTAAACACAGAGGGGACAAACAAAGACAGACAAAGGGATTAAGTCGATTACATCGACCCCTCTCTGTGTGTGTGTGTGTGTGTGTGTGTGTGTGTGTGTGTGTGTGTGTGTGTGTGTGTGTTGCAGTAGTAC
>NC_142950.1:35389328-35391828 GCF_046866305.1 Octopus bimaculoides | reverse complement strand
AAAATGATACCTTTCTTAGCATATAACCAAATGCTTAGAATTGCATATCAACTAGGGGGTAGAACTGAAACATATATGTAGGTTTTTTCTTTTTTTTTTTTTTCACATATTTTGAGGTTTACAACTTATAATGTATTTGTATTGTTATGTTTTTTAAAAAAAATTTCAACATCTCTATATCATACAAATAAATTGTTCATACATCCATTTTTCTCCATTTTCTTTCTTTCAATATATATACATACATATATATATATATATATATATATATATATATATATATATATATATATATATATATATATATATATATATATATATGTATGTATTATGTATGTATGTATATATATATATACAAAAGTAAATGAGTATATGCATATATACGTACAGGTATGTGCATACCGACATCCACCTGTATGTATAGGTGCATATCTGGGTACAGGACATTGCACACAAACGTAGACGAGAACACACGAGCCACATAGAGAACATTCTACTTCTTCAGCTACCCACGTTTTAACACCGGCGTTTCGACGAGCTTCGGGCAGGACGCAACGTTAAAACGGCTCGTCCCATGGATCGCAGATTAAATCTGTATACGCAAATTAAATCTAGCCATGGAGGAATGTAGTGGCGGACGAAAAACAAGACAGGAAAACAAACAGAAGGCTTTACGGCCAGACGAGAAAAATTATGTGTGTATGAACGCGATGAGGCATATATGTATATATATATATATATATATATATATATTATATATATATATATATATATATATATATATATATATATATATATATATATATATATGCGTGTCTGTGTCTGTGTCTGTGAATTTTTGTGTCTGTCTCACATATGCACAAATTCACAGCTTAACGGTAACTAAGCGGTAATGTAACAAATAATAAAAAAAGATAGAATAAGTATCAGACATTAAAAACAAAGTACCGGAGGTCTATTTGTTCGACTAAACTAATCCAAGACAATCCCGCGACCCCTGGGGCTTTCCGAATGGCACGGCCCAATGAAAAAAATTACCTTGAATATTTTTTTTGTCGTGAGGCTAGCCTGATGACGAGGTCAGGTCTCATACGACAGTTTCCCGAAAAAAAGCTGCCCGTGTCTAGATTATATCCGTTGAGACAGTACCCCAGCATGGCCGCAGTCTAATGAATGAAACAAGCGAAAGATTAAAGGTAAAAAGATTTACAAATCATAAACAGCGAATAAATAACTGAACAGATGAACACGTTCTTTTCTTTTTTTTTTTTCGTTTCTTTCTTGCCCTAGCTTTATTGTGATGCGAACACAATAAACGATTCGTGTTTGCTGTTTATATGAATTTACAAAGCTTGGCATTTTGTAAGCTAATGCGGTCCACGTGTGAAGTTCACCAGAGAGAATGTCCAGACGGAGCAGAAGAAATACGAGGACAAAACAAACTGGAAAGGGCATGACGGAGTGACTTCATTCAATATCGAAGTGACAACCTCTGAGAACTTATATTTAAGAATGCGGCTGCAAAGCTAGGGAGGTGAATATATGTGGTGTAGGTGGTGTACGAGTCGCTGCAAAGTGCATGGAACAAAACGATTTGAATATATTACATGTGTGCGCGCGCGCGCGTGTATGTATGTATGTTTATATGTATATGTATTTATTCATTCTGTAATTTTGTCTACATTCATAATCATTGTTTTCTTGTTATATATATATATATATATATATATATATATATATATATATATATATATATATATATATATATATATATATATATATTTATATATATATATTATACACATGCATATATAAATTAAATTATGTCATGTGTTTATTTTATTTTCTATTGTCGCAAGTTAAATCTTCATTGATTCCACGCCGTTTGCTGAGTTTGTCTTGAAGATATTCTTTGTTGTTTGGCCACAGTTTCATTGAATGGTTCTGAAGATGCACGTGTCTGGAGTGGACTAACGAAATAACAAACAGCATAACTCTAAAGATCAATATATATATATGGAGCGTTTGTTCAGCAAAGTGTTTATCCCTGCGCCTTAGTTTTATGTATGTCATTAAGATTCCTGAGCACTTCGCTCTCCTTCGAGACCAACTAACCATTCCTGGCGGCTGCACCACCAACCATCCTACACACCATTCTCCACTTTCTACATACATACATACATACATACATACATACACATGCGCACATACGTATATACAAACATACATACATACACATGCGCACATACGTATATACATGCATATATACACACACATGCACACATACATGCATACATAGACACACATGTGCACATCAATAGATACATACGTACGCATAATCACACATACATGCAGCATACATGCAGCATACATACATATAAACATACAATATACATACATAAAACATACATACATACATACACAGGCATAAATGCATACATACATACATAAATACACACACACGCAAACACACACACATAAATGCCTATTGTCTCATCTT
>NC_142950.1:35361828-35384328 GCF_046866305.1 Octopus bimaculoides | reverse complement strand
TGTTATGTTTCTCATTCTCTTAGATATATTGACAAGTTCTTCGTTTGATTGCTCTGCCGAGTTGATTTGTTCTCTGGTGTACGCAATTTTGCGACCTAACACCAGGCCTGGATGAACACCACTACATGGTTGTCGGTTGCTTTCAGGAAAATGCACCCTATTGTAAGTAGTGAAGAAAAGTTTAACCAGAGAACGGATAAAAGTGACGCCGGGAAGAGCAATGATAGGGGAACGAGCATGGGCAGTGGTAGGATCGGTCCCCCTACGACTGGAGAAGTTCTTACAGCCGATGCCCACATTGAGCATTTGCAGAGCTATTTGTGCAGTAAAAAGGTCTGCACAAAGGAAATTGTAGTCCTTGCTTTAATACTTGAACCTGCTGAATGCACACAAGAACCACGCGGCGGTGTTCATCTGGGTCGCATGTTAGATCTTAATGGAGTTCTCACAAAATTGTGCTCACCAGAGAAAAGACTAAATTCGTTGTTGAAATTAAACAAAAACTTCTCTATCCTACTGTGCTATACAGTTTACAAAGATAAAATGTTTATACCATGTCTGTCATATATATGTACGAAGGGTGTATGAAAAGACTTGAGCCTTAAAAAGACAAAACATGGTACATGACTTTTGATGAAGGTACAAGACTTCAAAGCTCAAAGGCCATGAAGGCTCAAAACTTTTCATACACCGCTCGTATGTATGTATTTATGTATGTTTGTGTGTATGTTTGTATGTCATCATAAGAACCCACAATATGGTAGAAGCCATAGCCACTCATAATAAAAAGGAATTCTGGTGTCCCAGTGAAGACCTCAATAAAACGTAAGCACAACAGACCTGATATGTATTTATGTATGTATGTATGCATGTATGTATGCATGCATGTATTAATTATTATCTATGTATGTGTAGATGCTTATGTATGTATGTATGTATATATGTATGTATGTATGTAAGTATGTATGTATGCATGTATTATGTAACCCACTCCCCACCCCCACCAGATTGTCATTTAGGCATTTACTCACAAAATCAAGTGCAGCAATTATTGATAATAATGTGCTTACATAATCTGGATATGGAAACTAGAGGCTTCGAAGCTGTTATTTTTCTCTTTGATTTTCGAAGAGACATTCGCATCAGAAAGACAGACGAGGTTAGGAACCAAATGGAAAAAATATGCATTCTAATATAAAACAGTAACTCTTTTCAGATATTTTCACATGAAATACTTTTTCTCGTTCTTCAGGCAGAGAACTCCTGATGTATGATTCATCTGGTGGAGAGGTCAAAGTTGAACTTGATATGTTGTTTACAAGGGAACAATGGCAGGAACTCGTGAGATTGTAAGTTGTATTTATCTCGACAGCTGTTTCTTGTCAACACCGAATATTATGTTTGGGGATTATCCGCTGTCTGCATTATCTTTTAATTCTCTCAACCTAACAAAACCTGTTCTCAAATCGCAACGAACTCCTTTACTTTATTTCTTTTACTTTTTTCAGTTATTTTACTGCGGCCATGCTGGGGCACCGTCTCGAAGGGATTTAGTCGGACAAATCGACCCCAGGAGTTGCTCTTCTTTTTAAGCCTGACATTTACTCTATCAGTGTCTTTTGCCGAACCGCTAAATTACGAGGTTGCAAACACACCAACACCGGTTGTAAAGGGGAGGTGGGGACAAACATAGAGACAAATACAAGCAAACATAGATTGGCTGTATGGTAAAAAAACTTGCTTTCCAACCACATAGTTCCAGGTTCAGTCCCACTGCGTGGCACCTTGGGTATGTATCTTCTACTTTAGCCTCGAGCCGACCAAAACCTTGTGAGTGGATTTGGTAGACGGAAACTGAAAGAAGCCTGTCGTGTGCGTGCGTGCGTGCGTGCGTGCGTGCGTGCGTGCGTGCGTGCGTGCGTGCGTGTGTGCGTGCGTGCGTGCGTGCGTATGTGTATGTATGCATCTGTGTTTGTCCCCCTCCCATCACCGCTTGACAACTCATGCTGGTGTGTTTATGCCCCCTAACTTTGCGGTTCGGGAAAAGAGACCGATAGAATAAGTACTAGGCTTACAAAGAATATATCCTGGGGTTGATTTGTTCGAGAAAATCCCTTTAAGGCGATGCTCCAGCATGGCCGCAGTGAAATGACTGAAACGAGTAAAAGAATAAAAGAATAAAAGAATATATATATACGACGGGCTTCTTTCAGTTTCCGGCTACCAAATCCACTCACAAGGCCTTTGTCGCTACGAGGGTGGCTATAGTAGAAGACACTTGCCCAAGGTGCCATGCTGTGGGACTGAATCCGGATCCGGAACTAGGCGGTTGAGAAGCAAGCTTCTTACAACACAGCCATGAATGTTACAAATAAGAATTGTTGTCAATCACAACGCCAGCGCTATACCGGAAGCAAGCTTCTTACCACACAGCCACTCTTGCGCCTCTGCGTGTGTGTGTGTGTGTTTACCACTGTCGCCAATTTAGGAGGACCGCTAAAAAGAATGTGCTCCTGTTCGTCCTACCCCTTTAATTAAAAATATATAAGAGCCCTGAACAGATAAAGGGTTCACGAAAACGTAGGCGGCATCTTGAAAAGATAGGATATCGGGATCTTTTTTAAAACGGGGGCCACATTTTTCATTAACGAAACACTTTGAAACTTGGAACACTGGTAGAATGTGTCATATAAAACATCTTTTTCTCTTAGTCTTCTTTAAAAAAAAAGAAATCCATAAATTATTCCATGTTAAAGTTGTCGTATTTCTGTAATTTCAACCAATCACTGACGTCCATTCAGCCGATATACATTAAGTGCCGACTACATAAACAAACGATTCTGAAACAATTAACCATAACCCTAACCCTAGGGTTAAGGTTAGGGTTAAAGCAAATTTAAAATGAAAAAAAGCAAATAAAACGAAGGTATGGAGATTAAATACGCTTTACATCGCTTAATCAGCCAAGGAGTAAATATAAACAACTGAATACTTGTCAGTGATTGGTTGAAATTATCGAAATAAGACAATTTTTTACATGAAATAAATTCGAATACAAAAATATTTTTCTGTTCTATAACGCAAAATAGATAAGTATACGAAGTTTGAAAGTCTTTCGGTACCAAAAACACTACGTAAAACATTAATGAAAAATGTGGCCCCCGTTTTAAAAAAGATCCGGATATCGGCCAACAAACGCAGGTATGCGGAATATGAAGGAGGTCGCTTGTAGATATTTTATAAATGCATTTCCACATCATTGTAACTAATACAGGGATTTTGGTTCTGTTTTCCAACAGAAACAGAACAGGAGACAGTCTAAGGAAAAGGAGGAAAGCTACCCGACCTCTCTCTCGTCGCTGGACGAACAAGATAGTCCCTTACCAACTGCGAAATGACTGTAAGTATTGAATATTCATTAACATTGTATATTAAATTAAATACTGTATAATGAAATCCCTCCCCTAAAATTGATGGCGCGTGCGAAAGTTATTATTATTTATTATTACTATTGCCTTTGCACAGCTTCTAACGCTGGAGATGTACTACGGTGTCAGCAGTTCACTACCAGTGAACTAAGGTAACACCTCTTATTTTTCGAACACCTTCCGGAGTATTCGAGCGGTTCCAAGTCTGTCTGTGTCACTTTTTGGGTGGAGTGACCCATATCTAGTTAGCAACTTCCTTGTCTTTCTGTCTAAGCTGTTTAATTCGTCTACTGTCCATACAATTACCCCTGCTCCATATCTAAGGAGTGGAACCGCTCAGGTGTTGATAGCTTCAATCTTATTCCGTCCGTTCAAATTTCGACATAAGGATCAGTCTCAGTCTTCGCAAGTACTCCACCTTAAATTTTTCTGTCATTTCTTTCTCCATCAATTTATCCATTTCCAAAATCCCCAAGTACTTATAGCCCGTCTCTTCTATCTTCTTCATAACCTCCTCCGACGGTATCGTTAGCCCGTTTATACTTTTCATTTTGTCTCTCTTCAAGACTAACACACCACACTTTCTCAGTCCGAGCTCCATTCTGATATCAGTACTGAAGGTATACACCGTATCAACGAGGGAACTGGTTTGGGTTTCACCTTTACCATAAAGTCATCTTTCACTCTCCCCGGTAACTGTTTAGTACTTAATTTTATAAAGCCCCAGAAGGATGAAAGTTAAATTAAACCGGAGTGGGATCTAATGTCAATAACACGCTTTATTAGCAAGGATCACACAATGATTATGTTAGTGCTTGGAATCTTATAACTAAACTTCTTGAGAAGTATAGTTACCAATTATACGGTACTGAGTTCAATCCCTCGCTTTGACGTCGATGTTTTGTTGTTTTTTATTTGTTCTTTCGGTCAGACAAAATAGCTTTCGGTATTTTTTTTGCTTTCCACGTTCAAATCCTACCAAAACTATCTTTTGTTTTAGTCCTTCCAGAGATCGATGAAACCAAGTAGTTTTGAGTTACTGATATTGATGAAATCGACTGAATCCCTATCTTTAAGAAAGTGGGTTTGAAGCGGTGTTAGACACCTTGTTGTTATTATTTGTTTTATTTTATATCTACAGTTACTCATGCTCAACTGGCCCAGGTGAGAGCAGCGATCGACGAGTGGAACCGTTACACCTGTTTAACATTTCGGAATGCGACTTGGAATGATCGCAACAGAATAGTTTTGGGGAATGGCGGAGGGTAAGTAAAGAATTTTATTCAAAAGAAAGTTGTCGAAAAGATTTTTTATTTTGTGGCCATCCTTGTGAGTTAGCTTATGAAGTTTAACAAGAGTTATGTGAACATAGTTACCTCCATGCATATCTTTACTGAATGTTTAGTCAATTTTAATTTTAGAGTTCCCTCCCTTGTGTTTTTGGGAAGAATTGCCGTTAATACTAAAGGCGGGTGCGATTTTCAACTAATGAAAGGAATATTTTTAGACATATTACATTAAGTATGTTAGATGGCACTTCACTATATATCCTTCATGCAGAAAGCCCACTCCTGATGGACCACAGAGACCGCAATTCAGAAGTCTGCATTGTAGAACATAGGATTACGCTCTGTGTGTTCGATGAGGAGGCATTTCAGCCGACCGAGCGGCTCGTCATCGAAACCCTGAAGACGAGGAATAGATTTTAACTTCAACCACATCATCAAATAGATGTGTGATTTGAGGGCATTTGGGCAGCTACGTCTACCGAGTGAAGAAAACGTCAAGAGCAGGGGACCCAAACCACCGGGCCTCGGCCCAGGGATGGGTAGTGGATTATTTGATATCAGGTCGCAAAGAAAGAATGAATTTTAAAATTTTATTCCTAATTTATTGACTGTCGCAGTCCTCGGGGTGTTTTTGCACTGTATATATATACATATATATATATATATATATATATATATATATATATATATATATATATATTGATCGATTTATTGTAAATTGCCCAGATTTTTTCCACTTTTATGTGGCCACGAAACGCGCGTAGTCTATCATTCACTTTCGTTTTTATAAATTTACTAAACTGAATTAAATTTTTAATCTAATATTTTATAGATTTTATGGATAATAAATTTTTTTGATTTTTTAGTTTTTTAAATTAGTAGTACGCTTTTATTGATGGTGTCTGATCTCCTTCATTGTTTGAGTTGCATCTTGGTGGTTCTTCTCAAGTTATTAATATATTTTTCCTCTTATAATTCAATTTGAATTATAGATAGATAGATAGATAGATAGATAGATAGATAGATAGATAGATAGATATATATATATATATATATATATATATATATATATATATATATATATATATAGATAGATAGATAGATAGATAGATAGATAGATAGATAGATAGATAGATAGACAGATATATATATATATATATATATATAGATAGATAGATAGATAGATAGATAGATAGATAGATAGATAGATAGATAGATAGATAGGGCTAGGGTGTGTATGTATGTATGTTTTATATATGTAATAATAAAATTATATATTACGCACTTCGTGTTCTTTTATGCACGTGATCTCCTGGTCTGTGAGAAAAGTGGAACCGTTCTGTGGCGCAAAAATCGTTCCGGTTCACTGATTTTAAGGATCATACGTTCTTTCATTCTCCAGTGACTTTGCATCTGTAGAGCTTGGACAAGATTTTTTTTTTTTTGCGCATTAGGATTACAAACAATGACGCATTTTCGGTGCACTTGATGAGGTCTTTAACTTTTCGCTAACGTCATTAAACAAAGTTGAAACAAGTCGAAATTACAGTTGCACTCCAATTTCTATGTCCAATGTATTCCTTCAATGGAATAGAACAAACATTTTGGAGCAATATCATAAAAGAAAAATATAGATTAATGAATTACTGGCTGTTATTGTTTCTTTGATGTCCCGTGGCGGGAATGGAGAAGTAAAGGGACGGATTAGTACAATTATTTGTGTTAATTATACGTTTTTATATTGAGAGAATAAGTCTTTTATGAATTATGTCTGTTAATTATTGGTGGAGTTGTTAATGTTGACTTTAGAAGAGCTCTCTCTCTCTCTCTCTCTCTATATATATATATATATATATATATATATATATATATATATATATATTTATATATGCTCTTAAAGACCACAAAGCAGATTGTCTACCTCTCTAACGATTATACCACTGCACAGTTATAATAATAATAATAATAATTATTATTATTATTATTATTATTATTATTATTATTATTATTATTATTATTATTACTATTATTATTATTATTATTATTATTATTATTATTATTATTATTATTATTATAAGAATAACAATAATAACAATAATAATAATAATAAGGGACAGCTAGGATTCTTAGGAGGGTTCTTGGCATCTAAAGTCACTTGTAGCCCGATGTTAGGACTTCTTCTTTTGAGGGGAGGGGAGGAGGGGGGACGAGGAGGACGATGACGACGACGACGACGCGGATACACAGAGTTGTTCTAATAAAAGATCTCCCTAAAAGGGTAGAAATTTTACGCATACATAAATACATATATGTGTGTGTGTATGTATACGTAGTGTGTGCGTGTGTGTGTGTGTGTGTGTCTACATACACATACATATTTCTTCTATATGCATACATATGTATATATATATATATATATATATATATATTATGATTGACCGTTGACTGAACACTATTCAATTTTTTTTCTCCGTGTTTTTCTCCTTGTCTCCGTATTCTTTCTGTTGAAGAGCGTAGCTCGAAACGTCAAAGACTTTCCGTATTCCCGAGCGTCATACTAATATATACTTTTGTTATTTACACCACCTGTTCGTCTGTTGTTATTATTTGTATATTCTCCCATATATATATATATATGTATGTATATATATGTATGTATATATATATATCTTCTATTTTCCAGTTGTTCTTCCTACGTTGGCATGATCGGAGGTGCTCAATACGTTTCTCTCGCTCCTGGATGCCGCATCGTAAGTTCTTATTCCGTTTCGCCTTTTTTTCATGTCTTGACAGAACTGTTAACAACGTCGGACCAAATACTCAGCGACATTTCGTCCCGTCTTTGCATTCTGAGTTCAAAATACAGCCGAGGTCGACTTTGCCTTCCATCCTTTCGGGGTCGATAAATTAAGTACCAGTTGCGTACTGGGGTCGATATAATCGACTAGCCTCTCCCCAAAAAAAGTTTAAGGCCTTGTGCCTAGAGTGCAAAAGAATATAGTTGGATTTTTTAAAACATCGAATGGCTATTTTTATTTCAGTCATTTGACTGCGGCCATGCTGGATCACCGCCTTAAGGGGCTTTAGAGGAACAAATCGACCCCAGGACATATTCTTTATAAGCCTGGTATTTATTCTATCGGTCTCTTTTGCCGAACCATTAAATTACGGGGACATAAACACACCAGCATCGGTTGTCAAACGATGGTGGGAGGGGGACAAATAGACACAAACACACACACGCATATACATATACATATATATATATATATATATATATATATATATATATATATATATATATATATATATATATATATATATACATATATACGACGGTTATCTTTCAGTTTCCGTCTACCAAATCCATTCACAAGGCTTTGGGCGGCCCGAGGCTATGATAGAAGACACTTGCCCAAGATGCCATGTAGTGGGACTGAACCCAGATTCAAATGGTTGGGAAGCAAGTTTCTTAACACACAACCACGACTATTTGTGTATATAATCTTTTCTTTTTTAATTTGTTTTACAGAAAAGAATCATAGTTCACGAAATCGGTCATGCTGTAGGATTTCAACACGAACAGACGAGGCCCAACCGCAATAATTACGTCTATATATTAGACAACAATATCCCAGCAGGCGTCCGCTATAACTTCCAGAGGTACACCAGTGCTGTTGTCAACGACTATGGTGTTCCTTACGATTATACAAGTGTCATGCATTACGGGGCTTACGTAAGTATCTCTTATGATCATCGGTTCGATCCCGCTCTCTTTCAGAGTAGTTTTTGCTGTCTTTGATTTTTTTTTTTTAGTTTTGGGGAGGTTTTTTCTATTCCAAGTTGGGGTTGAAATATTTAATGATGGGAGCATATCAGAGCTTAAAAGCAATAATTTTCCGGCATGGATAACTCTGTTAACCAAGACCCTCAGCGTCAGTAAATCCCGTATGCATTCACAAACGCATGCGCAGATAATCCAAGTCATTACTCTCAGCTCATTTTTGTTTTTGGTTATGCAGAGTATTCAAGGCCGTAAATGTTTTCTAATCTTTTCGTACATGTCTAAGTCTTATTCCTAATTGGAGCTAAGGTACGACAACCGCTGTGCTGATGACGGCTATCGAGGTAGAAATATGTGTCCCACACTACCGCACACACGCACACGCACACACACACACGCGCACACGCACACACACACACGCGCGCACACACACACACACACACGCACACACACACACACACACACACACACACACACACACACTCTCTCTCTCTCTCTCTCTCTCTCTCTCTCTCTCTCTCTCTCTCTCTCTCTCAAACACCCACATAACAGACACTTGACGAATAAAGATGTATTTCATGTTATACAAGATAAAAAGATAATTGCTTGATTTACTGAAATTACCTTCGCTTCGACAAACAGTAAATAAATGCCTGTTGGCAAATGTCATCGACTCCAGACAAGAAACTAAAACTTGCCACAAAGATTAAGAATCTTCCATAATTTTCATGTCACATAGGAAAAACAAATCTTTTGTTTTTTGTATTGGTTTTTTTATTGTATTTTTTTTAATAAAAGGACAGCTTTGGACAAATGTTTCTGCCTTAATAGTCATCATCAGCTCAGTAGTTGCCCTAACTTGACTCCTGTCAGACAAAAGACTAAGACTTATAGAAAAAGATTACAGCACATTGACAGAGCATTTTGCATAATTAAAATTAAAATGAGCAAGGGAACATAATTTGGAGTGGCCAGTGGCAGCAACTAAACTTACTAGTATATCTTTTGCTCTTTCTTCGATGCATGTATGTATGTCATTATTCAGTTTATTTCAAGATTTCTTGCCAAAAGAGAAAGAACCGATTTCTAACCTAGATCCAAGGTACCTTCATTGGAATTTCAATATCAACACAGGGTATTTTTATTTGTATGTATGTATGTATGTATGTGCAGATTTGTATGTTTTATGTATTTATATATTTTATTTATTTATGTGTTTCAGCCAAGTGACTGCGGTCATGCTGGTGCACCATGTTACATATCTAGACATTCTCATATATATTTAAATGATAAACTTCAGGAAAGTTTTACAGGTTTTTACAGTTCCAGTGATGGCTTGGATCTGCAGTCTTCGAATTAGCTTGGATCTGCAGTCTTCGAATTAGCTTTCTCCTTTCAGGATTTGAGAAGTCTAATTTCCCAGGATTGGTATTCGTGTTGTGTGTTACATATCCCAGGGCCCCAATAATTATGGGTATAAACCTGCACTTGTAATCTGGATAGAGTAACAGCAGATTCCTCAATAGTTCAGCATAGGTGCTCTCATTTTCACTGATCTTCAGCTTTATGCTAACATCCTCTGGGAAGCTAATTTCTACAACTGAGCACTGTTTCTCTTCTCTATCCCGAATCATTCTATCAGGTCTGTTGTGCTTACATTTGTTTCGTGGTCTTTACTGGAACATTCCACCAATGTTCCTTTTTATTATGAGTGGCTATGGCTTCTACCATACCGTGGGTTCTTATTTCTTTGTCCTCAAGGTTATCCTTTTGATGGATCTCATTATAGAGTGTCCTAGCTATAACATGTCTCATCGGTAGTTAATACCGTGATGACATTTTCAGACAACTGCTTATGACGTGGGTGATATGTATGTATGTATGTATATGTGTGTGTGTGTATGTGTGCCAGTACACACATTTTTTTTTCTCGTTTTAGGCATTCTCTTCAAATGGCCGAATGACAATCCAGACGAAAGATAGAAGTTATCAGCACGTCATAGGTAAATCTCCTGGCCTCAGCTTCAGAGACATCAAACTAGCCAACCTTATGTACACATGCGACAGTAAGTATGAAGTCATTACATCTCCATATAAAATTCAGGCATAAAGTTGCACACACACACACACACACACACATATATATATATATATACACATACTTACACACACACATACATATATATACACAAACATCCACATACACATATGCATACATACACATACGCGCACACATACATACATACACATACATACACACGTGCATACACACACTCTACAAGGCCGTGCCCCAGCAAGGCCGCAGTCTAATGACAGAAACAAGTAAAACATGAAAAAAATATGTAAATACAAATACATGTATGAGTGCATTCAGAGCAAACTGGATATACAACATAAATGACAACACTATACAATCCTCAGAGCAATCTGTCTGACATACACTTTTTATTATTTTCCAGGTCGCTGCCCAAATAGAGCTACTTGTCCGAACGGTGGTTACCGTGCCAAAGATTGTAAATGCTACTGCCGAGGTTCTTCGCCAAGCAAGCCAACGCAACTGTGTTCAGGTATGTAGAATTCAACATTCTTATATACGCTCGCTCCATGTAAATGTAATTTTATCAAACCTAACTGTGTTTATCTCTAGTATTACCTCCATGTCAGCTCAAATTGGATTTCTTTTATAGCCACTCATGACAGCGACGGGACGAGCAATTCGGAGTTTAAGCTTAAATCCTTTTGAGCAAGACGACCATGTGTTTTCTATAATGATCACACCCAGGTCTCTCTTATTATTTGTGCACACACGCACGCACAAGCGCGCGCGAGCAGAGGTGTATACACACACACACACACACACACACACACACACATATATATATATATATATATATGCATACATACATACATATACATACATATATGTAGACGTATATATTCATATATGCATATGTATTTATATATATATTAGGTTGGTATGTAAGTATATATATATATACATATATACATATATATATATATATATATATATATATATATATATATATATATATATATATATATATGTATGTATGTATGTATGTATGCATGCTCTGACAGTATCATTTTAATTAATGAGCTTATCTAATTAATTCATTTTCTTTGTATTTTACAGGCGGCGGCGGAGGTGGAAAGAAAAGTGAGTAACATTTTCTTGTTCTTATTCTTGTCTGTTTTTTTTTTTGTCGTTTTTTTTTTCTTGTTGTAGTTACTGATGTGAAAATTCTTGAAGGGACATATTCAACCAAAAGCTAAAGCAGACGTGGGCCACCACTCATGAGCACCGGTCACAAGAGACGTGGCTCATCATCAAGCGGGCCGCATCAGTAATAAAATTTCTAGATGAATTTTCATTAGGTGAACCATTCAAGAAGTCCTGCAATTTGGCTATGACAGAACGAAAGATATCGCCAAAGTTTGGTGTTTTAAACAAAATATATTTTTAAATCATTTCGCATAAGGGTGCCGTTAACTACTCTCAATGAAATTTTTTGCGATAAACACGAAAACAAAAAACACACGTTTATCGATGTTTGACTTCCTGTGAACATACGACATCCATTTTGATGACAAATGAGAAAGCATCAATGCAGAAGTGAAATGATCGAATAAATGATGCATCTAACACACATGATGTTTCTTCACTCTTAAAATTGATATTATTCTCTTTCGTTCTTATGTGGATATTGGACTACGCTTTACTAAGGAGGTATAACTAGCATGAAACATATCCACAGTTGTCTCCCTTACTTACCAAAGACCAGAAACACTCTTTTTTTTCTTATATTCTTTTTTCTGTTTAAAGTGCTGAGTCTAGAGGAAGAGCATTAGACATGTCCCAGATGTTTTTAATGTTACGTGTAAACTTGTAGGTCAACAGCAGCAAGAAAGACATAAACGAGGTCGAAGACTGAAGACCTCGGAAGAAAGGACTTGGAATAACAGTTACTGCAGGGTCGAGAATTAATGTGTAGAAAAATGAGGGGTAGAGACAGATGAGGCCCTAGGGGACTCACCGGTGGAGCAGAAAGAGTTTAGTCAATACATGATGTGATAGTGCGGTCTGATATGAAATTTACCGATCTAATAGATGAGAGATGGAGTACAGCCGATAGGTGAGAGGTTTCGAAGGGAGATTTGTATTCCATACACTTTCGAAGACTTTGCTGGACTTCTGTAAAGCGAGAGCACAATGGCGAGTGACAGAAGTCGACTGTGGCTCTGCGGAAGCTGTACTGCATCACTGAGAAGAGAGAGAGGCGGGGAGAGAGAGGCGAGGATAGAGAGGCGGGAAGAGAGAGGCGGGGAGAGAGAGGCGGGGAGAGAGAGGCGGGGAGAGAGAGGCGGGGAGAGAGAGGCGGGGAGAGAGAGGCGGGGAGAGAGAGGCGAGGAGAGAGAGAGGTGGGGAGAGAGAGGCGGGGAGAGAGAGGCGGGGAGAGAGAGGCGGGGAGAGAGAGGCGGGGAGAGAGAGGCGGGGAGAGAGAGGCGGGGAGAGAGAGGCGGGGAGAGAGAGGCGGGGAGAGAGAGGCGGGGAGAGAGAGAAGTGTTGGAGAGCATCATTATTAATCTAATTAGAAATCATTTTGGAGACGAAATAATAATATTGGTACTGATGAATTTTTTTTAATTTGTCGGCAAATAAGGGGAACAAATCTAGCAATATTTAGTTCTTTTGTTAAACCTTTTCAGCCCAACATTCTTCATCTTACTGAATAGCTCCGAATTTCCCAGGCTCTAGAGAATGCACAGCTTTCTATGTCTATTAGATAGTTATTAATAGTGTCTCCATTACCGTAGGGACGTTATTCGAACTTTTTAAACATTTACATATCAGGGTTGTCTCCCTTGTTTTTCTGCTAAAGAATTATCATTAACGCTAATATTTCGGGTTTTCTTCTTCCTTTTTTTTTTTTCACCCTTTACAATACAAACGTTATTTTAGCTGGCACCACATTATGTATATCAATCTCTCTACTTAATTAAATAGTTGTCTTAATGAAGTAAATAATTTTTATGCTTATCTTTCTACTTCTACCTTTTTTTATATTTCTAGACTGCTTCGACGACGACTCATCGTGCCCGTCATGGGCCCAGCAGGGCGAGTGTAAGAAAAACCCGAACTACATGCTGGTCCACTGCAAGAAATCATGCAAAAAATGCGGTGGAGGCGGAGGTGGGGGAGGAGGTGGTGGAGGTGGAGGAGGAGGTGGTGGAGGTGGTGGTAAAGGTAAAAAATAAGAACTGTTTGTTTATGTTATGTTGTTTATTTGTTTTATTGTTATTGAGAGTGAGGGTAGAGAAGAATAATTGACAGCTGTAACCGTTTTTACCTGATATTGTTCTTCTTTGTTGTTATTTCGATATTTTCTTGTTTTCTCTTTTTTTTCTTTTTTTTTTTCTTTTGCTACATCAATCGACCCACCATTTTTTTTGTAGACTGTGTTGACAAAAATAATTTTTGTGCATCGTGGGCAAAGAAGGGAGAATGCAAAAAAAACCCTGGATACATGCTACCGAACTGTAAAAAGTCTTGTAAGCAATGTAGCAGTAAGTATTGGCTATGATGAACAAGAATGGATCTCTAATATTCGAATGCGCATACTATGAGACTCATATGACGACACTGCCTTGCCTATCGTCTGCATGTGACTCTCACAAACTGGATTGAAAAAGCTTTACAGCAAGACACTTGACGAAGTCAAGGATTCGTCTTCTCGCTTGCATTCTCCCCTCTCGTTTTTTCCAAACAAACAACTCACACGTGTAGCATGGGAACTTTCCAGAAAAAAAACTACCCTCCAAGCAACCAAAGGGACACAAATCAAACGTCCGTTTGACAATTGGAAGGCTCTTTTATGTCTAATCTTGTCTAATCGTTTCTTTAACAATATCTTCTTATTTTAATCAAAACCTCATCTGCTTAGATCTTCTTGACAACCTCAAGGTTCCGTTTTCTTGCCTGCATTCTTAATTCTTTCTCAAACAAAGTACTCGCATGTGTAACATAGAAATTTTCCAAAAGAGAAATGCCCTCCAAGAAGCCAAAATGACATAATTAAGCGTCCATGTCACAAACGAGAGGTGTTCGTCTCTTCTACACAATGTTCTTAATATTTTAATGAGCTACCCACTTGATTAGCATGATCATTTCACAGTCAATTTACTCTTAACTTACTCCTAGTCTTCTAAATGTTTGCTCGATATCTGCAAGTTTTCCTGTAATCCAGTGTTTTTTTTCTCTTCGCCTTAATAAGCCCCACTGGACTTCCCTTTTCACTGGTTTGTCTCCTCTCTTGTTTTACTTTCCGTCCAAGAAATATTTCTGAACATCTAACAACGCTTAAGTGCTTTCATGTATCTGATGAATAGTGGACACAGCACAGGTAAACATACCAACACTTACATACACCTACACATGTATTAATACATGTATATATACATGTATATACATACAAATAGATAGATAGATAGACAGACAGACAGATAAAGGAGAGAGGGAGGGAGGGAGAGATAGATAGATATCATAGATAGATAGATAGATAGATAGATAGATAGATAGACAGATATCGATATGTATGTACATATATATATGCACGTTTGTAAGTATACTTATTTATATAGACATGTATTAACATATACACACACATGCACGTATTAACATATACGTACGCGCGCACACACAGACGCATATATATATAGACTGACTGAATAGACCTACACGCATACGCGCACACAGGCATAACATACACATGCACATGCATTCTCTACATATACATACTCCAGCGCCTCACGAAAAATACCAACACAGTCCATGTTTTACTTATACATTGCTACTCTGCCCACACCTCTGCCACTTTCTTTGTTTGCTACTACAACGCACTGTAACTTGGCTGTACTGATTGGCTGTATACAACGCACACTTAAGCCTTTCTAGTAATTCTTCTCTCACCTTTTGTCTCTCCTACCATTTCTCGCTCCTGGGAGAAATACTTAACAGTATTTCGTCTGTTTTACGTTCTGATATATATACATATATACGCGTGCATGAATGTTTGTATGCATGTATGTGCGTACGTACGTATGTGTGTATGTATACTAGCTTTCTGTCTAAGTTTGAAACAATTACTGAGATGGCAGAATCGTTAGCACGCCGGGCAAAATGCTTAGCGGTATTTCGTCTATGTTTACGTTCTGAGTTCAAATTCTGCCGAGGTCGATTCTACCTTTCATCCTTTCAGAGGTTGATAAAATATGCACCACTTAAAAGTTGAGTCGATGTAATTGACTTCTCCCCTCCCACCGAAATTGCTGGCCTTGTGCCAAAATGGGAAACCATTGTCATTATTAAGTAGTCTTATTTTCATCACGTACTTTCACTTCACTACCGAGCACAGCTGTGTTCCTTAGACATATACTGTAATTTGTTGTGATGCTCTTATTTTTACTGTATTGAAAGTGTTTTACGTAGGATGTGTGCAGTGCCTAGTAGTGTTATTTTCTGTATGTTATATATATTTGTAAGTCCTGGTGTTTTTGTTATGTATTTGTCTGACTATTTTATCATACCTAATGCACCTACTATGACAGGAATTGTTTCTGTTTTTAGACTCCACATTTGAATTACCTCTACGTCCACATCTTTCTATATTGAGAGTTGTTTTCAGACTCCACATTCGAGTTATTATTGTTGTTATTATTATTATTATTATTATTATTATTATTATTATTATTATTATTATTATTATTTATTGCTGTTGCTGTTGTCGATTTCAGAGTGCGAGGATCAAAATATGCATTGTTCTTACTGGGCCAAAAGCGGGGAATGTAGAAAGAACCCTGACTACATGATCTCAAATTGTAAGAAATCTTGTAACAAGTGTGACGTCAAAACTGACGATTCCGACGCACCTGAACGTAAGTTTAGCTTTGGCTTCTTCTACTCGGTTGCCATTCACTTTTCCTGCTCCACCCGCTTTCTACTGTTATTGCTATTGCTTTTGAAAACTAACGAGGTTTTACAAACAATTTCTAATTAAAAAAAAACCTCCAAATATTTCATAGCGAAAGGAATTTAACAAATGGGCGTTGAGATTTGTGATGATTTGGAAATGGTGAGTACAGTACTCGGAGTTTCCCGAAAGCCACGAGTGTGTGTGTTTGTGTCTGTGTGCGTGCGTGTGTGTATATGTGTGTTTGTGTGTGTGTGTGCATGTATGTGTGTGGGGGTGTGTGTGCGTGTGTGTCTGTGTCTGTGTCTGTGGTTGTGTGTATGTGTGTGTAAAATTTGAACGGCAAAAATCCCCGTTTTATTGTCCACTTGCGAAAAAAATCTTCACACAGGTATTCTCTCTTTAATGTGATGTGAATGATGATGATGGTAGGGTGGTGGTGGTGGTGGTGGTGGTGGTGGTGGCGGCGATGGTGGCGTTTGCCGTCGTGGGTGAATTGAACAAAATCCCTTGTCGTAGTCTCTTGCGCTCTCCTTTTAAAATTCCATTAAGGGCGATAACATATGGTACCATTCATATAATGGGGGCCCATCTAATTGTTTACACACGCCCTCTCAGTCTCTCTCTCTCTCCTTCTCCCCCTCTCTTCCTTTAACTCCTTATCCCTTTTCATTATATGTTTTTATTGTGCCTTTATAAAGAACTTGTTAGAATTACTGTTTATTTCTTCATTTGCAGCCTGCATCGATGAAAACAGCCAATGTCCAAGCTGGGCCGCAAGGGATGAATGTACACTCAATCCAGCGTACATGCTTCTATACTGCAAGCGTTCTTGTGGAGTCTGTAAATAAATGGGTAAGTAGTAGAAACGGTAAGGAAGCGGTGTGCATGCGTGGCTAGCTGGTGAGCCTCGTCAAAACAAAATCTGTTTATCGAACCGCAAAGGGACGAGGGATAAACATAAACACGGAAGGTCATATTCATAAATACATGTGCGCATGTCCGTACACATACACGCAGAAGAACACACAAACGCGCACACATCCATCCATCCAAGTAGTGTTTCTTTTTTGTTCTTTTTTCTGCGCATCGCTCTCACTTCTTACTACAAATCTCCTCTTATAGATGTAATAATCTATTCCTCTACTATTACCGTCTCCGATGAAGGGATACATTGGATTTTCCCTGAAACAGCTGTAAGACTTTATCCATAAAATATAATTCTAACTTTGCCATTGGTCTCTTTATCCTTTTCTTTCTTTACACACACACACACACACACACACACACACACACACACACACACACACACATATATATATATATATATATATATATATATATATATATATATATATATATATATATATATATATATATATGCGCATATATAAATAATTGAGATTCAGTTGAATTAGGTACTTAAGTTGAAGTACCAAGTCAGTGCGATATTATCCGCACACCTCAAAGTAAGGTGAAGATATATATATATATATATATATATATATATTGATGAGAGTGCATGCGCATGCGTTCTTATATTTATGAATATTTAATAGTTTTCTTTGATGCCTTTCTTTGATCATTTTTTCTCTTATGTTTGCATTTCAGATTCAAGAAATTCCAGAAATTCCAGAATAACTCGATACTTACCGTTCTTCGTTAGAGTTCATTTCAACCAACATTTACATACCGAGATTTATTACCTTCAAATCAATAAAAATAATAATTCTTTTATATATATTTGATAATAATAATAATATCTCATTAGTCGCAGAGCTTAAATAAATTCAGTTGTTCATTGAAACGTGTTCTTCGTTATTAAGTTTTGGATTTTGGTTGTAGAATCACTGAAGTCGGATGAAATATTTCGCAGTACGGAATTACCTCCCTTCGCCATTCAATCTGCTCTCGTAACAAAAATTAGCGTCGATCAAGTACTAGGATTAAGTGAATCAATTCTCTTCCTTCACTGACAAAAAAAATGCACTAATCTAAGGGGCATAACTCCGATGCGTCTTCTTTTGCCGCTAGTCTGACTGCGTGAATTTCTTTACAGTATTTTGGGGGCTGGAGTATTTTCTCATTTGATTCCCAATTCTAATAATTTTTATATTTTATGTCTAATTATTTCTTTGTATAATAGTGCTCACTTGCTTAGTAAATATTGTTTTCATTATTTTATCACATTTATAATCTTTTTCAAACAAACATCACGGTAGTCCAAAAACAGAGGGAGAAGCAGTTTGTCAAGTTTTACCTTCCCCTCAAAACATCATAGAGATTTCATTTCAGCAACCCATCTGTAAGTTTTGCAACGTGCGTGTGTGAGAGAAAGAACATTGCATATTTTTCTTTACAGTATTTTGTGGGCTGGAGGTGGAGGTGGCGTTTTCAAGCCACCGCTAGCAAAGATCCTAAGCCATGCATTTTCATTCAGCCATGTCCGATTATTATTAAATATGTCTCGCCATTCTTGGCATGAAACCATTCAGTAACAATTTCAATGAGTAAAAAATCATAATATAAAGGTAACAACTGAAATGGTGACTAAGCAGACAAGAAAGCTACCAAACAGGAAATGTCCAGGTCCAGGTGGGCACGAGTATTATGCAAGAGAAGAGTTTTGCCGATAGATGAAATGAGCAACAACAGGGTAGAAATCCCGAAGTGGCTGACCACAGGGAAAACGGTCCTTTGCACCTTGGTAAAGGTAATGCAGTGGATAATCACCTGTCAATCTCCTGCCTACCCCTCAAGTGGAAGTTGATGACAGGAATATCTAATTGTATATGACTTCCTTGTAATGAGTGACAAGTATCATTGGAACAGAAGGGATGCAGGAGGAAAAGTCAAAGAATAAAAGATGGACAGCCTACTTACAACCTTGATGAATTTATTTTTATGTAATATTCTTTGTTTCAATGTGTTTCAATACATTATTGACTTTACTTGTCTCTTGATTTAATCTCCATTGGTTAGCGTTCTTAAAGTCGCACATAAATCCTGTCCCTTCTGTATCTAATAGATCCAAAATCCTGTTTATTATTATTTGGTCTTCATTGTTTAAATAGTCACTGATCTCGATTCTTTCACGATTCACGGTAGTATATTCTTGCAAACAATTGTCCATGTCTTCCACTATAACACTTACGTTTCTCCTATGCCCAGCATCACTTGATGTCGTTCTTTTAATAGTTTCTGGCTCCAATTCTGTTAACCATCCATGCTTTTGTATTGCTCTTGCTTGGTCACATAATCTCTGTTCAGCAATTTAAAACAGATCCATTGCCTTCCATTCTCTGTGCATTTGTTTTCTGTGCCCTCTGACTAGTACGCCATTTGCATGCACTGGGATGGTCCGATAGTAAGGATCCACTTGTTTACTCCAGTTATGTCTCACAGCATTGTTAGCAGTGGCTGGGTTACGACGGGGCCCACCCTGCTGCGCAGTGGAACACCGGCCGTGAGCGGCATCTTCACCATTGGTTCGAGTTTCGTTCACATCGTAATCGTTTGCTATTTTGTTTGGCATTTTTACTCACGAATGAGGTGTGTTTTAGGGTACCACCAACCGGTATTTCTATTGAGACACCACCGCAAGGGCGGCAGAGGTTTTGCTCCACTGGTTTTGAATTCAGAATCAGTTTTCTTTCTGGTTTGCTTCATTTTTTTTTTTTTTGCGAGAGGTGGTGCAGTCTTTTGTTGTGTTAGTGTTTGTATCGTGTGTATGTGTGTGTAGCGTTGGGTATCCGGCTTTCTGGATATTCATTGGATATTCGCTCTACAAAGTGTGTCTTATCATTGATGAGGTTGATAAGATTTTCCTAAGTGGACATCTGCTTAAAAGAATTCGAAAGTGGTTTGTGTTTGTTTTGCCGCCCTTGTTGATGTTGTTGTTGTTGTTGTTGCTGTTGTTATGAAAAGGAACAGATCGACAGAGTTGTAAACAATTTTAACAAAGGATTGATGTGAATCACGTGTTGGAGACGGCGGCGACGGGGGTGATGGAGGTGAGATGTTGGCGACGGTGTCGAAAACTTTTCTTTAGCCACGTCCAGGTGTCGGTCTTGTCTTTCCCTTCAATTTCTCTCAAGTATTGCTCAGGCATCGTTTTCATATTTTATTTGTTTAGTCTTTGTTCTCCATCTTGTTTCTTAATTTTTTTTCGGCATGTCACGTTTTCTCTGAGTATCGTGTTGCTGTTTCTAACAGCAATAACCAAAGGTTCAATCTGTTGTTTGACGAAGAGCTCCTACAGAAGGGTAGGAAGGGTTTTCAAACCTAAGCTTTTTCTGTGCTCCGTAAGTTGAAAAAGTATTGTAATCTTTTCAGCTTTCTAAGACCCCCGTCTTTTCCTTTCTGTTGTTATCATTACATTTCGGAGACTGTCTAGATTGTGCAGATAGTATTTTTGCGTAGAAACACCCCCTGTTTTGCAGAGTGTGCGCATAAACAATTTTTAAATTCCAACTGCTTTCGGCGAAAACAAACATTTCGTCTCTAAGCAACGTCAAAACTTTAGGTGTCGACAAAGAAAACAACAACGACAACAGCAGCAGCAGCAGCAGCAGTAGTAGTGACAGCAGCAACAACAATACGAAAGAAATAAAACATAAAAATGCAAATATCGCATCTGCGTCATTTGCGTCAGCGGCGAGAAATATGGAGTGCTTCCACATAGATTAAGAAGAATTAAAATTTGCTAGAAAAAGTTGTTAAAAGACATAGGAGAATAGTAACTCTAAACCCTCCATCTGACGTGATAGAAAATATCGCAAGATGTACGGTCACGTACCGTTGCATCGGAGTCAAGCATCGGTGGGTGGAAAATGCTCCCGAGAGCGAAGTACAAAAACGCTTTGGGTGCATGTGGGAACAAAAGATTCACATCATCCGAGGAAAGAAGTTTGGAACCAGTGAGGTGAGAATTGGGACGGAAGAAGAAGCTAGATGTAATTCCGCAACCACTTTGAGGAATGACAACTTTTTCTTAATCCCTAGCTATCGCGGTCAACGTCTTGCCAAGATTAGGGTGCTGAATGTGCAGCCTGAAAAATCCATTACCTTGTTGGTGGCGGCCGTCTTGGCAAGTTTAGAAGAAGACTTAGTTACAATACTGGAGCTCAATACTGTATCTTTAATGCGATACGGCGCAAGTATTGCTAGGTGGACAAGGAACAAGCTTGAGGAAATAGAAAATTCAGGAAAGTGATGACAGTGGAAAAGGAACTGACCCTTAAAAGCGATATCGAAAGACTGTATGTGCTTAAGTACAAGGGAAGAAAAAGCCTCAAAAGACGCAAGATCTGTGCTGTCAAAGAGGAAAACAGTCTCAGATTGTACGTCGAACAACAGGTTGAACTTTTGATTATTGTCTGTAGAAACAGCAGTATGATACCAAGTGAAAACGTGACACACCGAAAACAATTAAAGAAACAAGATGGGGAACAAAGACTAAACAACTGGAAAATGAAAACGATGCCTGGGTAATACTTGAGAGAAATTGAAGGGAAAGTCAAGACCAACACATGGATTTGGCTAAGGATAAGTTCTCAACACCGCCGCCGCCACTACCACCATCATCGCCGCTGCCACCGTCTCCAACACATGCTTCACACCAATCGTTTGTTAAAATTCTTTACAACTCTGTCGATCTGTTTCTTTTCATAACAACGGCACCTGCCTCCAAAGACATCAACAAGGACAGCAAAACAAACACAAACCACTTTCCAATTCTTTAAAGCAGATGTCCACTTAGGAAAAATCTTATCAGCCTCATCAATGATAAGACACACTTTGTAGAGCGAATATCCAATGAATATCCAGAAAGCCGGACACACATACAATACAACAAAAGACTGCACCACATCTGAAAAAGGTGACGCAATACAATACCGGGAATAGTTGACACTCCCAGCAACAAGGAAAAAGAGCACTCAAGGCTTCACCCCTACCCACCCCAGGCTAACGGAAGTGTAGCAGGTGATGCAGTAGGAATTTGCCTGAAG
>NC_142950.1:35349328-35356828 GCF_046866305.1 Octopus bimaculoides | reverse complement strand
AAGGTATCCGGAATATGTAGGAGGCCGCTTATAAATGTTCTAAATATATTCCACATCGTTGTTGTACTTAACAAAAATTTTGCTTCTATTTTCAACAGAAGCCAAAGTGGAGAAAGTCAAAGGGAAAAGAAACAAGTTGCCGGACATCGTTTTCGTCGCTGGCTTCACGGAGGAATTTCTTTTGGATTGCAAATACACAGTAAGTACTGTATAATAATTAAGCATTGTATATTAAATTAAATATTGTATAGTAATTAAGTATTGTACAATTAATAAAGACACAAGAAGTATTATCACCCAAAGGTAATATTTATCCCCACTTAGAAGTGGATGTTATGTTAGAACAAAGGATACTGTATTATTTACTATGAGAGAACCTTTCCTATGGCCTTTTCGTGCTTAGTGGTATTTCATCTGTCCAAACGTTCTGAGTTCAAAATCCATCGAGGTCGACTTTACCTTTCATCCTTTCAGGGTCGGTAAATTAAGTACCAGTGAAACACTGGGTTGATGTAATCGGCTAGCCCCCTCCCACCAAATTTCAGGCTTTGTTCCTATAGCAAAAGGGATTGTTAGTAGTAGTAGTAGTAGTAGTAGTAGTAGTAGTAGTAGTAGTATTGAGTGAGGGAGCAGTGCATGCCATCAAAGTGACACTGGGGTAAAATATACGAAGCCCAATATACCCATCATGACTACCCGTCTGATAAGGGTACACCAGGCACATGCATCACAACCATATGCGTGCGACATGGTGATCTCATATCAAGATAAACAGCGCATGACCTTGCAGGTGGGGACCAGTTAGAATTTTCTTCATGTCGAGGAGCCTATCCCGCTCAAAAGATCCCTGAAAAAAGGTTGTTTGTTGCTGTTATTATTATTATTATTATTATTATTATTATTATTAATATTATTATTATTATTATTATTATTATTATTATTATTATTAATATCATAATCATTATTATTATCATTATTATTATTATTATTTCCTTTTAACCTGCATGTTTGTTACAATCACTCACCGAGACACACCCAGCGTCCTGGGGCGAATGAACGAGAAGACATGTTAAAAGATGTCTGAACGTTAAGGCGGCGAACTGGCAGAAACGTTAGCACGCCGGATGAAATGCTTAGCGGTATTTCGTCTGTCTTCCCGCTCTGAGTTCAAACTCTGTTGAGGTCGACTTTGCCTTTCATCCTTTCCGGGCCGATAAATTAAGTCCCAGTTGCGTTCTGGCGTCGATCTAATCCACTGGGCGCCTCTCCAAAACTTTCGCGCCTTCTGCCTACAGTAGGAAAGAAAAGTATGACTCAATGTTGGTATCGCATCAGTGCATTTATCATTATTATTCTTGTTGTTGTTGTTTTTGTTGTTGTTGTTATCAGAATTATTGTCATGGCTGTTGTTGTTGTGAACGATTTCAGATTGTCTTGATCAAAACGAACAGTGTCCTTATTGGGCCGGCATCGGAGAATGTGGAAAGGACCATAACTACATGTATACTAACTGTAAGAAATCTTGTAAGGTGTGTGACTCCCAGCCTCCGAATCCTGCAATATTTGAACTTCCGAATCCTGTAGTAATTGAACCTCCGAATCCTGCAGTATTTGAACTTCCGAATCCTGTAGTAATTGAACCTCCGAATCCTGTAGTATTTGGACGTAAGTTTGTCTTTGGCCTCTTCTACCCGATTGTCCTGCACTTTTTCTGCTTCTCCCGATTTTAATAACACAATATAATAATAAAAAAACAACACCCTCCAAATATTTCATAGCGAAGGGAATTTTATAAATGGCCGTTTGGGATTGCTGTTGATTTGGGAACGCTGAGTAGATTACTCGGAGTTTCTCGAAATTACACCCTCGGGAAGAATGCAACTGAAGTAAAACCAAACATGTATTCCCTTTTTAATAAGATATGAATGATGGTATGGCACCGAGCTGGCAGTATCGTCAGCACACCGAGCGAAATGCTTAACGGTATTTCGTCTGTTTTAACCTTTTCAATTCTAATTATGTCCTGGTTTCATATTGCTTTCATCCATTCGGCGTCGTCAAAGTAACTACCAACTGAATTCTCGAGTCGATGTAATTGATTTATCCCAACCGTCGAAATTACGGGCCTTATGCTAAAATCAGAAGCCATACGCGGTGGATCGCATGCGTGGCGGGCTGGCATGCGTAGCGCTTTGCAACCTGCAGAGCTGTGCCTTGAATAGAAAGAAATGTATGATTGAATGTTGGTACTGCATCAGGGCATTTATCTTTATCATTATTATTATTGTTGTTGTTGTTGTTGTTATCAATATTATTGTTATTCCTGTTGTTCTGGTCGATTTCAGACTGTCTTGGATAGAGAGGAGATAGAACATTGTCCTTATTTGCTCTCATAACATGTCTTGCCTCTCTAGTTCCCACACTATTATTATTATTATTATCATTATTATTATTATCATTATTATTATCATATTATTATTATTATTATTATCATTATCATTATTATTATCATTATTATTATTATTATTATTATTATTATTATTATTATTATTATTATTATTATTATTATTATTATTATTATTATCATTATTATTATTATTATCATTATCATTATTATTATCATTATTATTATTATCATTATCATTATTATTATCATTATTATTATTATTATTATTATTATTTTATGTTTGACTTTTGTTTTGCATTTGTACAAGTTGGATCCAAGTCTCACCCAGAGACCTCAAGAGACAACAAGTTAGAAGTTCATGTAGGTGTTATGCCTAGGGTACCATATATTTGGATTTGTACAGTTTTGTTCAAGTGAATGTTTAAGAAACCATAAGAAAATTATGTTTGCTTTAAAATTTGAGATCACATAGACAGTATTTTACGTAGGATATGGGCAGTTCCCATGAGCACTATCTTTTGGACTTCAGCCATTTTGGGGTTTCCTGGTATCTGAGCTAGGTAGTAATCAGCCCGTTTCGCTGTCATTCCCAGGGCACCTATGACAATAGGTATTGTTTTCGTCTTCAGATTCCACATTTTGCTAATTTCTATTTCAAGATCTTTATATTTGCTCAGTTTTTGGTAGGTCTTGACAGATACGTTTATATCAATTGGGACAGTCATATCAATGAGGAGGCATGATTTTTGTCTGAAGTCTTTCAGTATGATGTCTGGCCTATTTGCGTCTATCTTTCTGTCAGTTTGAATGGTGAAGTTCCAGAGGAGTGCAATGTGATCATTTTCAAGTACTGGGGGTGGTTTGTGTTCCCACCAGTTTTTATCATGGGGCAAGTCCAGGTTTTTGCATATTACCCAGTGAATATATTGTGCAGCTCTATCATGCCTGTTGAGATACTCTGTAGGCGCAAGCAGACTGCACATGGAGACAACATGATCGATGGTCTCATTTTGTTGTTGGCATATACGACATAATGGGGAGCTGCCGTTCTTTAATATGTTGGCCTGGTAGTTCTTTGTAGGTAGGCATTGATCTTGGGCTGCTATGATAAACCCCTCTGTTTCTGATTTCAATCCAGAGGCCATTAACCATTGGTGGGTAAGGGCTTTGTCAATATCTGCATTATTCGCTCTCTTTGGGTATTTGCCATTGAGAGGTTTTCCATGCCATTTTTCAGTCATAATAGCTAAGGCAGCAATTTTAGCACGGGTTTTCAAGCGCTTAGCTTTTTCTGTAGGTGTTTCTAGTTCGTCTAATTCTTGAATTTGTTGCAATTGGAATTCACTTAGATATTCCTTTGCCTGTTTTGTTACTGAGTAAGATGCTTTCTTGCTTTCATATTTTAAGACAAGTTTTAGCATCCAGTCCTCAGAGTTTTTCATATAGGTGTCTAGGCCAATTGTGGCTACCTTCATTGATAATGCCAGCTGTAGTAGTCCTCGACCTCCCTCTTTTCTTGGCAGATAAAGACGTTCTATATCTGCCTTAGGGTGGTGCATTCTATGCATTGTCAACAGTTTTCGTATTTTTCTGTCAACATTACATATTTCAGTAATTGACCAGTTAACGATGTTGAAACTGTAAGTCACGACTGGTATGGCTAGAGCATTGATCGCTTCGATCCTGTTTCTCGCGTTCAGCTCTGTCTTCAGTATTGCTCTCACCCTGCGATAACATTCTCTTCTGATCCTTTCCCTCATCACTGAGTGCTTGATATTGTCCCCTTCAATTACCCCTAGGTATTTGTAGCTCTCCGCTGGTTCTAACTCTTTTATGACATTTTGCTGGTCAAGGTTCACATTAGATGTATTTGTCATTTTTCCTTTGATAAAGATAGCTTTTGCACATTTATCAAGGCCAAATTGCATCCTGATGTCATCACTGAATTGTTTAACAATCGCTAGTAGGCCTTTGAGTTGTTGGTCATTTTTTGCAAAGAGCTTTAAATCATCCATGTAAATGAGATGATTTATATTTTTATCAAATATTTTATAACCATACTGTGCATCATTGAGCAATTTTGAGAGCGGTATTAGGGCTAGACAGAAGAGGAGTGGTGATAGTGAGTCACCCTGGAAAATGCCACATGAAATTCTTACATCTCCAGCATTTAGAGATTCATTGTCATTGTTCAACATCAGTGTGGTTCTCCATGATCTCATACTTACAGATAAAAAGTTTCGCAGAGTAGGAGCTATTTTATACATTTCCAGACATTTCCTAATCCAGCTATGTGGTAGGCTATCAAAGGCCTTTTTATAGTCTATCCAGGCTATTGACAAGTTTTTGTGTCGCTTGTGACAATCTTCTAAGATCATCTTATTGATGAGTAGCTGATCTTTACAACCATAAGATCCACGTTTACATCCCTTTTGCTCATTAGGGAATATGCTACTTTCTATTAAAAAACTATAGGTGTACTCGGTTAGGACAGATGTTAGCGTCTTATACATTGTTGTTAAGCAGGTTATGGGGCGATAATTTTTTGGTTCGTTTGTTTCCTCATTTTTTGGAAGCAGGAATGTTAAACCATTAACTAGCCAAGAGGGCATCAAACTAGGATTTTGCAAAACATCGTTGTAAAGTTTTGTTAGCAGTTCATGGCTTTCTGGGAAGGCATTCAACCAGAAGTTAGGAATTTTATCCTTTCCTGGAGACTTCCATTTGCTTGACCTCCTGAGAGCAGATCTTATATCTTCTACCCTGACCCCCTCCCACTTTTGCTCCTCTAAGGAGTCTAGGTCTGTAGCTATTCTATCAATCCAAGGGGCCTTTTCATTGTGTGTTTTATCTTCTGCCCAGATTTTATTCCAAAATTCTTGCACTTCTTCTTTTGATGGGACAGACTTTATTGTTACTGGTGTTTTCCCTATCTTCCTGTAGAAATTTTTGGGGTTATTTTTGAACATGTTATTATCTCGGAAGAATTTAACACGCTTTTCATACCTTGCTATGCGGGCAGCTTTAGCACATACCTTTTGCTTGATGGTTTCTATGGTGGCATCAATGTCAACTATGGTTTTCATGTTATATTTTTTCTTTAGTTTTTGGGTCTTTGTAGGTTTGATACTCTTGTCAAATTTAAGGTTTTTCAAACATTCTATGTCAGATCTAAGCAGCTTAATTTGGTGTTGAATGCGTTCTTGCCAAGAAGGCTTTTTGTGGGAGTGTTGTCTTTTTCTAATCTTTTCACCACATAGAATCGTTGAGATTCTTGCGGATGCATAGTACAGGTGGTTGAGATCTGTAATATCAACATCATTAGCTGAAATTATATCCTTAAGTGCAAGGCGGATTTTACCAATTATTTTCAGGTTTTGGTTAGAATTGCGAATTTTGGGGAGAGTGTCGCGTTCATTCATACTAGTTTCTTTAATTTTCAGCCATTCAATCATGATTTGATTTTTTAGATCATGTAGTTCTGTTGCGTCGATTTCTGTATGACTTCCTTCATCTATTTGATTTTCACCTGCCTTAGTGTTTATGGTTGGTTCAGAGAGTATTTTATTTTGCCTATCAGTTACCTTAACTCTTTCAATTATTACTGTATTTTCATCAGCCTTGGGCTGGTTTATAATTATTTCCTCTGTAGTATCTTCTTTAGCTGCAGTTTCATTCTTTTTATCCTTTACTGCTTGCTTAATTTGGTCAATTTATTATTATTATTATTATTATTATTATCATTATTATTATTATTATTATTATTATTATTATTATTATCATTATCATTATTATTATTATTATTATTATTATTATTATTATTATCATTATCATTATTATTATCATTATTATTATTATTATTATTATTATTATTATCATTATCATTATTATTATTATTATTATTATTATTATTATTATTATTATTATTATTGTTATTATTATCATTATTATTATCATTATTATTATTATTATTTCCTTTTAACCTGCATGTTTGTTACAATCACTCGCCGAGACACACCCAGCGTCCTGGGGCGAATGAACGAGAAGACATGTTAAAGGATGTCTGAACGTTAAGGCGGCGAACTGGCAGAAACGTTAGCACGCCGGATGAAATGCTTAGCGGTATTTCGTCTGTCTTCCCGCTCTGAGTTCAAACTCTGTTGAGGTCGACTTTGCCTTTCATCCTTTCCGGGCCGATAAATTAAGTCCCAGTTGCGTTCTGGCGTCGATCTAATCCACTGGGCGCCTCTCCAAACTTTCGCGCCTTCTGCCTACAGTAGAAAAGAAAAGTATGACTCAATGTTGGTATCGCATCAGTGCATTTATCATTATTATTCTTGTTGTTGTTGTTTTTGTTGTTGTTGTTATTATCAGAATTATTGTCATGGCTGTTGTTGTTGTGAACGATTTCAGATTGTCTTGATCAAAACGAACAGTGTCCTTATTGGGCCGGCATCGGAGAATGTGGAAAGGACCATAACTACATGTATACTAACTGTAAGAAATCTTGTAAGGTGTGTGACTCCCAGCCTCCGAATCCTGCAATATTTGAACTTCCGAATCCTGTAGTAATTGAACCTCCGAATCCTGTAGTATTTGGACGTAAGTTTGTCTTTGGCCTCTTCTACCCGATTGTCCAGCACTTTTTCTGCTTCTCCCGATTTTAATAACACAATATAATAATAAAAAAACAACACCCTCCAAATATTTCATAGCGAAGGGAATTTTATAAATGGCCGTTTGGGATTGCTGTTGATTTGGGAACGCTGAGTAGATTACTCGGAGTTTCTCGCAAGCTACATGTGTGTGTGTGTGTGTGTGTGTGTGTGTGTGTGTGTGTGTGTGTGTGTGTGTGTGCGTAAAACTTGAATAGTAAAAATTCCGTTTTCTTTCGTTGTCCCCTTACAAAGACAAATCTCGAAATTACACCCTCGGGAAGAATGCAACTGAAGTAAAACCAAACATGTATTCTCTTTTTAATAAGATATGAATGATGGTATGGCACCGAGCTGGCAGTATCGTCAGCACACCGAGCGAAATGCTTAACGGTATTTCGTCTGTTTTAACCTTTTCAATTCTAATTATGTCCTGGT
>NC_142950.1:35326828-35341828 GCF_046866305.1 Octopus bimaculoides | reverse complement strand
GCATTGTCGCTGGAGTCCTTTCATAAGATGGTCGGACGATAAAGGACATCGGTCGTAATGTTTTGAAGTCCTTCCTAACGTGGCCCCGTCTGTCTTCAGCAGTAGCTAGTAGTATTTTGTGGGGAAGTCATGGACGGATGAAATATTTAAGAGTCACAGTTCAAAGAAGTAAGCATCGGTGAGGGTCTGGTAATTAGGTGGGTGGGAGGGGGGTCAGTAAGTTCATAGAAGAAGCAACTATGAGTGAGTCTGGTCAGGCTGGGGCATTTCAATAATTTACTCTATAGCCCCTATAACAACTGAAGAGGTTACCCAGGCACTGCAAAAACTAAGCAAGTGGAAGGCACCCGGGCATGACAAGATCCCCAACTTCTGGTTGAAATACCTAACAGGAACACATAAAAAGCTGGTTGAGAAATTTAATGAAATACGAGCAGAGCCAGAGACAATGCTTGAAGATCGCTACTGCGCCCATCACAATCGCCGCCGCCGTCTCCAACACGTGCTTCACACCAATCCTGTGTTAAGATTGTTTACAACTCAGTCGCTCTGCTCCTTTTCATAACAACAACAACGGCACCTGCCTCCTACAACATCAACAAGGACAGCAAAACAAACACAAACCACTTTCCAATTCTTTAAAGCAGATGTCCACTTAGGAAAAATCTATCAGCCTCATCAATGATAAGACACACTTTGTAGAGCGAATATCCAATGAATATCCAGAAAGCCGGACACACATACAATACAACAAAAGACTGCACCACATCTGAAAAAGGTGACGCAATACAATACCGGGAATAGTTGACACTCCCAGCAACAAGGAAAAAGAGCACTCAAGGCTTCACCCCTACCCACCCCAGGCTAACGGAAGTGTAGCAGGTGATACAGTAGGAATTTGCCTGAAGTTACCAAATGTTGAACAACAACAACAAAAATGATGATGATGATGATGATTATATTGGGAAATGGGAGGGAGAATGTGGAGAGGTGGGGGATTTCATCGGAAACAACAAACTGTTTTGGATTATTATGTACATATTTATACATTTACACCTGCATAGACAAGTACACGTACACACTTACAATCTCTTTCTCACCACACACACACATATACATATACATATATTTATACATACATACATACATACATACATATATATATATATATATATATATATATATATATATATATATATATATTACATGCATATATATGTATGTATGCATGTATGTATGTACGTACGTATGTACATAATATATAAGGCTGGCAGAGGAGCTGTGTAGCAATTCAGTTGTTTGTGGTCCGTTGCTCTACACTTGTCTCGACTATGGCCTTAGTCCGTGCTTGTGTGTCCTTGCTGCTTATTGCACTCTTCTATAACTATGCAACTGTTCAGGTAAGTCCCTCTGCTTTATTATAATATTAGTCCTTACATTACATTACTATATCATACTACTATATTCTATTACTATATTATTAAGGGATTACATCAGTATATTTCGGAGGTGTATTTGCCCGACAGGAGATTTGATCAGATACCGTATGTTGAAGCCAAAATGATTGCAAAAACACAAAGTCTGTTAACTTCTCTTAAACATCTGTTATTCGGTTACCTCCCATTTACCATTTCACTATATCAGCCCACATTTCAAAGACAACGCCATTAGCCGAATCGGTTTTATACCAGGCTACGAATCTTAGAGTCAGTAGTTCGTATCTCCGTCGTGTGGTGCCGTACTGTAACTATAGCGTCCGGGACCAATGGGTGACCTTCCGCACTCCACCTAAGCCTACCTCCACCAACCAGTAGGTCATGTGACTTGACTGTTACACACAATTTCGTTATTGTTTGATACGTTTTTCATATTTAATCACTTTTAGGTGTCTGCAGACTCTGCCATCGATCAGGTTATATCAGATGCCGCCAATTCCAGTAAGAATACAGTTTTGTTTGTTTTTTTTTTTGTTACATTTTTCTATTTCTCTCTCTCTCTCTCTCTCTCTCTCTCTCTCTCTCGCTCGCTCTCTCTCTCTCTCTCTCTCTCTCTCTCTCTCTCGCTCTCTCTCTCGCTCGCTCTCTCTCTCTCTCTCTCTCTCTCTCTCTCTCTCGCTCTCTCTCTCTCTCTGGGTATCTTAACTGGTGCGTGGGTGCAGCAGCCAACACGATTTAGCGACCAAAATGTTTAGGGTTCTAGACAGTTCTTCTGCAATTCCTCCTGACAGTAACTTCTCCATTAATGACAGGCAAGAAATTTACCTGTAATTATTGGCAGCATTTCCTTCAGACTCATCCTTAAGACACAACACTACTCGTCCCTTTGTCAACCAGCCCAGCATTTCTTCTTCGCCATCAATCAATGCATTAAATTGATCTGCGATTAATTTATGGCACCTGCTAAACTTTCTTTTATCCAACGTCTCCCTACACTACCAGGCCCTGTTTCTTTTCTATTGCTTATCTTTTTATTCATATTTCTGATACTGTCTTCTGTGAAGTGAATAATCTCTTGGAAAAGTGCAGAGGATGTTTCAGGTCTGTGACTCCACCCTTCTCTGCAGTTTATGCTCATACGACTTGCCTCTCTCTACTCCCCACATTAATATTATTCATTATTATTATTATCATTATTATTATTATTATTCAGTAGTTTTATTTTCATAACGTACTTTCACTTCACTACCGAGCGCAGCTCTGTGTGCCTTGGCTATGTGCTGTAGTTTGCTGTGGTGCTCTTATGGTTACTGTATTGCAAGTGTCTTGCGTAGGATGTGTGCTGTGCCCAGTAGTGCAATTTTCTGTATGTTATATATATTTGTAAGTCCTGGTGTTTTTGTTATGTATTTGTCTGAATATTTTTTTATTATACCTATTATTATTATTATTATTATTATTATTATTATTATTGTTGTTGTTGTTGTTATTGTTGTTATTATTATTATTATTATTATTATTATTATTATTATTATTATTGCTGTTGCTGCTGCTGTTGATTTCAGATTGTCGTGATGAAAATGAGGATTGCCCTTACTGGGCCGCTACCGGAGAATGTAAGACTAGCGCAAACTTCATGAAAAAGGAATGTAGGAAATCTTGTCAGTTGTGTGTCTCCACACATTCGGATCCAGTAGTATTTTATGGTAAGTTTACCTTTGGCCTCTTCTCACCCGGTTCTCATTCACATTTCCTGTTCCACCCGTTTTCTACTGCTGTTTCTTTTGAAAAGTAACGAAATATGTAAAAACAAAATGTAATAAAAACACCCTCCAAATATTTCATAGCGAAAGGAAATTTACAAATGGCCGGTGGGGCTTGGTGCTGATTTGGGAATGGTGAGTAGATTACTCGGAGTTTCTCGCAAGCCACGTGTGTGTGTGTGTGTGTGTGTGTGTGTGTGTGTGTAAAACTTGAACGGCAAAAGTCCTGTTTTCCCTCAGTGTCCTCTTATGGAAAAATATCTTCCCACCACGCCCTCAGAGAGAAGCCAACAGGTGTAAAACCACACAGGTATTCTCTCTTTAATATGATATGAATGATTGTAGGGCGGCAAGCTGGATGAATCGTTAGCGCGACAGGCAAAAAGCTTAGCGGCATTTCGTTCATTTTAAGTTCTGAGTTCAAACCACGCCGAGGTCGATATGCGAAATGCTTAGCGGTATCTCGTCAGCCGCTACATACCGAGTTCAAATTCCGCCGAGGTCGACTTTGCCTTTCACCCTTTCGAGTCGATGAAATAGATATCAGTTATGCACTGGGGTCGATCTAATCGACTAGCCAGCCCCTTTCCCAAAAAATTTGTGCCTAGAGTAGAAATAATGATTATTATTATTATTATTATTATTACTATTATTATTATTTTCATTGTCGATTTCAGATTGTCTTGATCAAAATGAAGATTGCGCATTTTTGGCCACTATCGGGGAATGTGACAAGAACCCTAGCTACATGTATACAAACTGTAAGAAATCTTGTAACATGTGTCCTTTTAACACTCACGTTCCAGGAGTATCTGAAAGTAAGTTTATCTTTGGCTTCTTCTACCCGGTTGTCCTTCACTTTTCCTGCTCCACCCGTTTTCTCCTGTTATTTCTTTTGAAAGCTAACGAGATTTTAAAAACAAAATGTAATAAAAACACCCTCCAAATAATTTATAGCGAAGGGAATTTTACAAATGGCCGGTGGGGCTTGGTGTTGATTTGGGAATGGTGAGTGCAGTACTCGGAGTTACCCGCATGCCACGAGTGTGAAGTAATTCATCATTCTCTAAAATGATTGTGGGTGGGGTGGTCTTGTTGACTTTGAACCAACACTTGAAACCATTATTATTGTTGTTGTTGTTATTGTTATCATCATAATCATCATCGTCATCGTCGTCGTCATTATCATCATCAAGGCGGCGAGCTGGCAGAAGCGTTAGCATCCCGGGCAAACAGCTTAACTTATTTCGCCCATCGCTAAGTTCTGAGTTCAAATTCTGCTAAGGTCGAATTTGCTTTTCATCTTTCCGGGGTCCATAAACTAAGTGCCAGTGAAACACTGGTGTCGATGTAATCGACTATTCCTTTCCCCACAAATTTCAGGCTTTTGTGCCGTTGTCATGTCGTTTTTTTCGTATTCGCGTTGTGCCAATTTCGGACATTCGCTAACGATGTGCCATATCGTTTCACCCATCTCACCACACATTCTGCATTTGTCGCTGTCGGTAGTGTTGTCGATACTGCACTCCACATAGTTAGTCCTTAACGCTTGTTCTTGTGCTGCGTATATAAGAGCTTCTGTCCTCATCTACAGATCACTCCTCCGCATTCATTGCCACCGATTTTCCGTATCTCTTGCAAACTGACCGCACATTTTTCCCCCTTCCATGCTGTTTCTTTGTGTGTGTGTGTGTGTGTGTGTGTGTGTGTGTGTGTGTGTGTGTGTGTGTGTTTTCTTTTCCTCTTTAAGTTTTCTTTTCTTTACACAATTATCAGTTTTAATGACGCCGGACTTCTTCAAATGCTTCAACAATGGTTCCACGGTAATTCTTATATAAGCTGTTTTCATCTGTTTCGATACAATCCTGGCAACTGATCAAACTTCTTACAAACTTTCTTCCAAACAAGTACAGCAGCATCACTCTTAGGGTGGAAGGCTCTGTGCACTACCAACAATTTATTATTATTATTATTATTATTATTATTATTATTATTATTATTATTATTATTATTATTATCATCATCATTATTATTATTGTCGATTTCAGATTGTCTTGATCAAAATGAGAAGTGTTCTTATTGGGCCTTTATCGGAGAATGTGCCAAGAACCCTATATATATGCATAGTAACTGTAAGAAATCTTGTTGGTTGTGCGGCTCCACAAATTCAGATTTAGTAGGATTTGAACGTAAGTTGTCATTTTTCCTGCTCCACCCGTTTTCTACTGTTGTTTCTTTTGAAAAGTAAGGAGATTTTAAAAACAAAATGTAATAGAAACACCCTCCAAATATTTCATAGCGAAAGGAATTTAACAAATGGACGTTAGGATTGGTGTTGATTTGGGAATGGTGAGTACAGTACTCGGAGTTTCCCACAAGCCACGAGTGTGAAGTTGCTCATCATTCTCCAAAATGTGTGCGCGCGCGCGCGCGCATATGAAATTTAAACGGCAAAAATCCTATTTTCCTTCATTGTCCTCTTCTGGAAAAATATCTTCACGCTACGTCCTTAGGGAGAAGCCAACAGGTGTGAAACCACACAGGTATTCTCTCTTGAATATGATATGAATTGTGATAGGGCGATGAGTTGGCAGAATCGACGCCGAGGTCGACTTTGCTTTTCATCCTTTCGGGGTCGATAAAATGAGTACCAGTGAAACACTGGGGCTGATGCAATCGACTTACCCCTCCTGCCAAATGTTAGGCCTTGTGCCTATTATTATCATCATTATTATTATTAACTTCTTTCAATTTTGTTTCAATTTTTTGCTGGGTGTCTTCCCAACACCTAGGACAAAGAAACTCACTGTATACATTGGTAGGCCATTGGTATATATTGGTATTGTTGTTATTATTATTATTGTCGATTTCAGATTGTCTTGATCAAAATGAGAAGTGTTCTCATTGGGCCAATAACGGGGAATGTGACAAGAATCCTATATACATGCATAGTTACTGTAAAAACTCTTGTCAGTTGTGTGACTCTCAGCCTTTGAATCCAGGAGTAGTTGAACGTAAGTTTATCTTTGGCTTCTTCTACCCGGTTGTTATTCAATTTTCCTGCTCCACCCGTTTCCTACTGTTGTTTCTCTTGAAAACTAACAGGATTTTAAAAACAAAATGTAATAGAAACACCCTCCAAATATTTCATAGCGAAAGGAATTTAAGAAATGGGCGTTAGGATTGGTGTTGATTTCGGAATGGTGAGTACAATACTCGGAGTTACCCGCAAGCCACGAGTGTGAAGTTATTCATCATTCTCTTAAATGTGTGTGTGTGTGTGTGTGTGTAAAACTTGAACGGCAAAATTCCGTTTTATTTCATTGTCCTCTTATGGTAAAATATCTCCACACTACGCCCTCGGGGAGAAGCCAACAGGTGCAAAACCACACAGGTATTCTCTCTTTAATATGATATGAATGGTGGTAGGGCGACGAATTGGCGGAATCATTAGCACGCCAGGCAAAAGGCTTGACGGCATTTCCTTCATCGTTAAGTTCCGAGTTCAAACTACACCGAGGTCGACTTTGCCTTTCATCCTTCCGGGGTTGATTAAATAAGTACCAGTTACACATTGGGGTCGATGTAATTGACTCATACCCTTCCCCAAAATTCCAGGCCCTGTGCCTACTGTAGAAAGGATTATTATTATTATTATTAAGGTGGTGAGCTGGCAGAATCGGTAACACGCTGGGCGAAATGCTAAGCAGTATTTCATTCTTTCGAAGTCGATTAAATAAATACCAGTTACACACTATTCTTGATGTAATCGACTTAATCCCTTCCCCCAAATTTGATGTCTTGTGCTTCCAGTAAACAGGATTATTATTATTATTATTACCATCTTAATTGGCGTGGTGATTGTGATTGTGGTGGTGCCAGTGGTGGGTGATAATACTGAAGCAAAATTGTTTGTTGTAGTTTATTGAACTCTTCTCTTAAAATTCTAAGGGCGATAAAATATTACCAGGTATGTAATGGGGTTCATCTAATTGTTTACACACACACACACACACACACACTCTTTCTCTCTCTCTCTATCTTCCTTTACCTCCTTCTCCCTCCAGTAAATGCTTTATTTTACATTTATAACAAAACAGAATTCCTAAAGTAGTTGTATGCTGTCAACTTAATGTGGCAGTCCCTTGAAGGGAATAATATTACTGTTAGTTAGACCTAGGAAGTTGCACCGCTTCCTGTCGGCCTTGACACATTTCCTGTGTCCTTGTTTACAAGGGGGAGACAAGCACCTCCACCCAGTAGTATTATTCCCTTCAGGGGACTGTCACATTAAGTTGACAGCATACAACTACTTCATCGTATCACAACTGCATAAATCTCTCTGAGAGATTTAGAAATGTATTATTTCTAAATTAGAATTCCTGTTCACTTCTTTATTTGCAGCCTGCATTGATAATAACGCTAAATGTGCTCACTGGGCCAAAAGTGGCGAATGTGACATAAATCCGGTTTACATGCTTACAAACTGTAAATCGTCTTGCTCTGCCTGTAAGCTAAATTGGTAAGTATTAGAAGTGGTTCCCTTTCTTGTTTAGATGTGTGTGTATATGTGTATATTTACATGGCCGACTGATTGTGAAACGAACCTCTTTAACCCTCAAACATTCCTACACTTCCTATATGTTTCTAGAACCTACAGATGAGTGATACAGCTAGTCTGCTATGGGTTCAAATCCAACCACAAGCACGTTCAGCTAGTCTGCTATGGGTTCAAATCGAACCACAAGAACGTTTCTCTGATATAAAAATTAAAATCTAAAATACAAAAATAAGACTTGTTAAAGCTTTACCAAAGAGATCCTACCGTAACAGAATAAAAATTAGACGGGTTTTGTTTTAGATTCTTTTCGATATTCAATTATTATTTAAAATAATTGTAAATTATGAAAACCTCTCTCAAGGAAGAACAGATGTCAAATGTTTAACAAAGAATATAGTTTTCAAAGATGTTATCTCATAAGACTGCACCTTCAATACTACCAGTATTGAATTCCCAACATTTTAAGAGGCCAAATCCACAGAAAAACTACAATATTCTCAATAAGGTCCCAACAGTAGGGCGGCGAGCTGGTGGAAACGTTGGCACGCCGGGCAAAATGCTTAGCGGTATTTCGTCTGTCTTTACGTTCTGAGTTCAAATTCCGCCGAGGTCGACTTTGCCTTTCGCAGTCGATAAATTAAGTACTAGTTCCGTACGGGAGTCGATCTAATCGACTGGCCCCTCCCCGCACCCCAAATTTCGGGCCTTGTGCCTAGAGTAGAAAAGAATAAGGTTCCCAACAGTTTTATTGCTTCCGAAAGTAAGTCTCTATTTCGGCGTGTGATCTATAACCTAAAGGGAGATTACTTTAGGTTACTTTTTAGTTTACTTTCCAATTTCTAAAAACCCTTAACTGTTGGCTAAAGATGTTTTTACAATAAATTCTTTGGTACACACTTAACATTGTAAATGTATTTTTTTCAAAACTGTTAGTATTTTAATAATAATGAAACCATATTCCATTTATCTCTTAGCGAATAATAATAACAAACCAAGAATAAACAATGCGATACTTGAAATAAGCATGTAGATCACACAAGTTTGGCAGCCACGAGTTTTGCAACATAAAGAAACTAAAACTAACGAAGAGTAATCACCCTTGAAGTTGTAGATCACACACCAAAGTAGCACCGGCCAGAAAACGCAGGAAGTCTTATTATTGACATTAATATGTGCAGTGGCAGACTGGCCAGGTTGCAGGTTTTCCCGATGACAAGTGGGCCCCTGCTGCGCCATTAGAATCCATATACAGGGCCCCATGTTAGTATCTAGAGGCCCATCCACTCAAGTTTCAGAATTTTCTTATTCACTCTTGGAAGAATGCATTATTTCAGCCTGGCTGTGTTTGTAGACAGTTGAAAAGAATACTTTTAACCAAAAAAATTAAATGATAGCATTGTAGTTGCGGGTGGGCCCCCTTGTAGCTGTGGGTGGGCCCCCTTAGTCTCCTGGCAACCAATATTTCTAGACCCAGTCTGCCACGGAATATGTTTATGCTTGTGTATATTAATATATGACTGTGTGCATGTATATATATTGATGAGAGTGTATGTGCATGCGTTCTTATACTTATGAATATTTAATAGTTTTCTTTGATCATTTTTTTTCTCTTATGTTTGCTTTTCAGATCCAAGAAATTCCAGAAATTCCAGAATAACTCGATACTTACCATTCTTCATTAGAATTCATTTAAACCAACATTTTACATACCAAGATTTATTACCATGAAATCAATAAAAATAATATTACTTTTATATATATTTGATAATAATAATAATTCATTAGTCACAGAGCTTAAATAAATTCAGTTGTTCATTGAAACGTGTTCTTCGTTATTAAGTTTTGGATTTTGGTTGTAGAATCACTGAAGCCGGATGAAATATTTCACAGTTCTGAATTACATCCCTTTGCCTTTCAGTCTTCTCTAGTCACAGAAATTAGGATTGGTGATGATGATGATGATGATGATGAACATGTTCTCCAAGATTCTCAAACCTAATAGTGGATTTTCTCCATCATAAATTATATTTCTAATAAAGAATCATGATGTACCCACGGTACCAATGTTCTGATGGACGACCCTTTAAGTAAAACTCGTTTAAACATATATCAAAACAATAACAGAACAAAATGGGTGTATACAAAATAAACAACAACACGGCAGCCCAACAACATTGGTATAGATTTTAATATATATACATATATATTTTTTTTTTTTTTTTTTTTTTTTTTTTCAAATTTTTAATAGATTCCCTCTTTCAGAAACAACTTCATTATCAAACACAATTTTAATTTAAAATTTTTGAAACTTTCTTGCTTTTGTTTTCTTTTTATATTTATTAATTTTTTTTTTTTTATTATTATTATTATCATTATTTTTATCTTAATAATTGGAATGGTAAAATATCCCTTTATCCAGTCGGATGTCCTTCTTTATAATTATCATTGTTTATATGAAAACTTGTTGTTTAATTATTTATATTTAATTATTCATACAAAATGACCCATTCATTACCCAACATATATCAACAACACAATTGTTTGTTTGTTTTGTTTTTTTCTCGGAAAGCACTGGTGAGTTAGTTAGTTTGTTTGTTTGTTTTTATACACAGACCAAACAACTAGAATATTCTAGTTAAGTTAGTGTTGGCATTTTTAATGCTTCCAGCATTAAAAATAATGTTAACTACAACAAAAATATTTTAAATTGGTTTCCTCTTGCATAACACAAATTCTACTTTGTTGAAGAATCCTCTTTAAGATTTCCCTTTTCGTTCAAACCGAACAAACTGACTTTTAATAATTGTCAATGTACGAGGCATTAAAACACTGCTGTAACTTGAATATTTTCTTAGCTACAACAATTTTTATAAAGGTGTTGGAACAACAGCTCCTTGAATACATGACCCAAATATATTACCGGTACTTATTTTTCATAAATTCTGGAGAGACGATGAGCAGAGTCTTCCCCTTGTTGGGATTTGAATTCGAAATCGAAAGAGATGACAAAAACTAAATATTTCAAAGAGTTTCATCACAGAAAAAAAAAAAAAAAACTGTCTTGGTCACAGCCATTGTCCAAAAACTCTGCTGCCATTGGTCTCAGCGATTGTCTGTACCATAAATATTAACACAAGTCAAGTCGTTTCAACAATAATGAAAATATAAATAAACATGGCTTCCATTTTTTCACTTTTGTTGTTTTTTTTTGGGGGGGGGGGGGGCAGATGAGCTTTGGAGGGAGAGGATTTGAAAGAGTGGAGAGACATATGGAGAGGGATTTTCTGTCCTTGCTAGTCTGTGTATAAATTATCATCCTTTAAAGAGGTCAGTCTTTATTTTATAGTTCAGGTTATATATATATATGCACACACACACACACACATATGGATGTGCATATGTGTGTGTATGTATGCATGTATGTTAAAAAGTTGATAGATAAAGATCTCTCCTACACCCAAGGGTCTCCCCTGTCCATAGATATAATACCAATCCTTTCCATTCATCCAAAATGAACTGATTGCCATCTCTCATCCCCAATCCTTCTGCAGACAACTAAATAAAACGAGGAACTTATCAACTCTTGTCTAACACTGATTGTTAATAATTCTTCATCTTTTAAAGACTATAGTCTTGTGAGAAGAAGAAAATAACAAGGAAAACCAGGACAAATTCTAAAGGTTCTTTACATTTGGACCATAGACTAAAGGTTCAAGACCCCCCTTCAGTCATGAATGACCATGGGACTGCATCTGGAAAGTTACCCTCCGAGGCACAACTCCGGGCAAGGTTGTTCATGGAAGACCAGCCTTCCCCTCTCCACGCCACCAATGTTACCCAAGGGAAAGGCAAAGGGGCCGATACAGCTTGGCACCTGTGACGTCGCAACTCATTTCTACAGCTGAGTGAACCGGAGCAACATGAAATAAAGTGTCTTGCTCAAGATCACAACACTTAGCCCACTTCAGGAATCAAACTCACTACCTCAAGATTGTCAGCCAGATGCTCTAACCAATGAGCCATGCACCTTCACCACTGTGCCACGTGCCTTCACCACTGAGCCATGCGCTTTCAACCATTATGATATTCTGTAGTGGTTGTGGTGGAATTTCTAACATTTCGATGACAATTCCATCAAAACTCACTCCTAAACCACATAAACTGTTAAACACCGAGAAATATTTTTTTTCAATAAATATCATTAAGCCAAACACCAAGACACAACAAAATGCTAGCAGTGGATGTGAACTCACAACCCTGGAGTTGGCAGCCCCATACTTTTATAATTTGGTTGGCTCTCATATTTGTTTTAGTTTCTCTTTGTAAACTTCCTTAACCCTTTAGCATTTAAACCAAGCTATATCCAGCCAAAATATGCCCCCTGCTTTCACGTTCTAACCTCTCACACCTACCCTACAATAACGTTACCAAAATCTTAAAGCTAAGAGATAATACATGATTAATTCAAAACAATATGAATAAATAAGCTTTAGATTTGATAAGATAATCTGAATGCCAAAGGGTCTTCAAGAAAATTAAACACTTAACATGGGGTGTACCGAGGAAACAAGACTCCCTTTAGATATGGGTGAGGGGGAAGAGTGTACCTGACAATGGATTGTAGAACATAAGATTCTGAAACGTAGTTCCAAACATGTGGGAATATAAACAAAAATCAAAATGTGTTGCTGTTGTAAATGTCATTGTTGTTGTTTGAATGCAGAGCGAGATATGTTTTGTATGGGTGGGAGAAGACAATGGACCGATATTTAGGGGTTTTGTGTAGTGGCGGTGGATGGGGGAGCGAGTTTTCAGGGGTGGGAGCGGGTGGCAAGTGTAAGTAACTTTAAATAATTCTATTTTACTGGTACATACATATATATATATATAACTATCTGCATAGGATAAAAAAACAAAGTCGGTTGCCTGGTGGAATTTGAACTCAGAACAATAAAAATAAACACTGAAAATATAAATGCCTTTGGACCAGCACTCTAATGACTCTGCCAGCATTTCTACATTGAGAATGGTGAAATATTGCAGCAACAACACTCTTGAGATAGTGTAAGTGGTTCTTTCAAGCGCTGTGTACGGAATCTTGTAACAGAGCAATGGTGACAGTAGGGGGGGGGGGATCTAATGTTTCTACTGATGAATTGACAAAATCAGAAAAGGGGACGAAATGCTTTACATTATTTTGCTTCTGTATATTTTACATTCTGAGTTCAAATCTTACCAAAGTCAATAATATACAGTACCAGTTGAATATTAGGTGGGGGCGGGGGGTGGGGCGGGGGGTGGGGCGGGATGGGGGTGGGGGTGGGGGTCAGTATGATTGATGTAATTGGGTATAACCCCGAATGTGTGACCGAGGACCTTCGTTAGGAATCAGCACTTTTTTTTTATTATAATTTTCCAACAGGATGGCCATCTTTGGATCTCAGACTTGTACAGGCACCTCAATATTTCTATACTTTGACTGGTAAACTGTTGATGACGATGATGATGATGATGATGATGATGATGTTGATACCACCAAGATGGTGGTGGCTTTAGTTTCCATTATGAGAATGACCAATCAGCAAATTTCTCCACTGGTCCACATTCAAAAACTGAGTCGTTTTCATTTTTTTCTCTTTCTGTTTGTTTGTTGTTGTTGTTGTGGTCTTTTTTTTCTTTTGGCGGTGATGGTCAGGGTGGATATGAAATGCTTTCGAATTAATTACAAGTAACCAGCGAAACAGGCAATGACGACGGTGTGTAACAAGAGGAAGTAGAACCAGATAATGGAACGGAGGTTGGGACGGAACCGCAGCAGACGTTGCAAGTGGCGGCTGGAAAAGCAGAAGTATTCCCTGTTAGGAAAGAGAAAAAAAATCACAACAACTGAAGCATGCATGATCCGCCTACATGTGACAACCATAAAGCCCCAGCATGGAGAAAGAGAAAGAGAAGTGTCCAGAAAGGGGACATCAAGGCACAGATGACATGGGAGTTGGAGCTTGGAGAACAAAAAAGGAGGCGACACCAACAGACAGAAATGTTCCCACCATGACCACCACATAGCATTCATTGCAGAAAATACCAATTCTGTTTTCTGGCAGATTCTTTTACTTGTTTCAGTCATTTGATTGTGGCCATGCTGGAGCACCACCTTTAGTCGAATGAATCGACCCTCAGGACTTATTCTTTGTAAGCGTAGTACTTATTCTATCAGTCTCTTTTGCCGAACTGCTAGGTTATGGGGGCATAAACACACCAGCGTTAGTTCTCAATCAATGGTAGGGAGGACAAACACAGACACAAACAAATACATACATATGTATATATATATATATATATATATATATATATATATACGATAGGCTTCTTTCAGTTTCCATCTACCAAATCCAACTCAATTTAAACTGCCCCCAGTACTTGACTGGCACTATATTTCATCAATCCACAAAGAATGAAAGCAATTTGACCTTGGCAGGATTTGAACCTGGACAGTAAAGAGTCAAAACAAATACAACACTGAACTACTCTGATGTTCCAACAATTTTTGCCAATCCTTGTAAGAAAACAAACAGACCTTTCTACTGTAAGCACAAGGTCTGAAATTTTGTGGAGAGGTGTTAGTCAGTTACAGTAACCCCAGTGTTTAACTGGTACTCCCTGTCTCAACCCCGAAAGAATGAAAGGCAAAGTCAACCACATTGGCATTTGAACTCAGAACTCAAAGCCGGATGACATGCCAGTAAGCAATTTGTCCGGCAGGTCAGCACCTTGGAGGAAAGCAAAGAATGCTAAGAATCTCTTAACCTGAAGTGCAATGCAATTTCTGCAGTGATGATGATAATCAAAGTAATTTCCCCAACACAAAACATGTAAAACCAGCAAGTGAGGTTACAACAATACAAATACAGACAACAGACATACAGCAAATGCTTGCAGAGTAAAAGCAAATTACATAAGCTTTAATGAACTAAGCCCAATTTTAAGCAAACAAATTAAGACAACAAAAAAGCTAGCGTTTAACAATACAAGGATGGAACGATACATTCAAATTAAAAATAAATTAACATTAAAAACATTAATTAACATTTCTTTCAACTTTAACATATCATAATCTAGAACTTAAATTGTTTAAATGTGTAGTAAAACAGAAACGGTATTATACTACAGTTGTTTCTTTATATATACACTGGCTAACAAAACAGAAATGACACTTGTTTCGATATATATTTGTATATAA
>NC_142950.1:35246828-35321828 GCF_046866305.1 Octopus bimaculoides | reverse complement strand
AACCTTACAGCCACAACAGTACAGAATGAAAGAGGGTGTTACCTGCATTGCCAACTGCTGACACCTTGACTCCCTCAATTGGAGTCGATGGTTGGCTTGGTTCAATTCCGCCTGAACACTGTTGTTTTGCTCGATACTCTTAGAAAATTGTTCCTGCAATTTCTGATACTCTTCTTGGAACTGGTTTAGCCGATCACCACCATTTTGAATGACCTGCAGTTGTGACTTAAGAGATTCATTCTCAAAATGAGCTTCTTTCAGTGAGCTGTTCACTTGCACCATATCCTGTTTCAACTGTGTGTTCTGATTGGTCAGTTCCTGCACATGATCTTCTAGTTCTTCAACTCTTTTAGTAAATGTTACTTGCTCTCGTTTCAAATGTTCTTGCTGCTCATGAGCAAAACTTTGTTCTTTTTCCACTTGGGTCTGCATTTTGTTCCTAAGCTCTTCAAACTGCTTTGCCAAATGCGTGTTATCCATCAATAGTTTGTTATAGCGTTCGTTCACCACAGACAATTCCTCTTTGCTGGAAACCAACTCTTTATTTTGTAAAACTATTTGTTGTAGCTCTGTGGTAAGCTTACTGTTTTCTTTTTTCAATCCATCTACAGACTGGCATGTGTTCTCTAAATCATGGCCTTCGGCAGTCAGTCTTTCAATTTGCTCATTCAGAATGTCCACTTCATTCTTCAAAAGAGACAAGCTTTCTTCTTTTCGACTCACTTCTAGCTCAGCCTCTTCAAGCTGTCTCTTCCAAACTTCCCGACTGCTAATTTCCTTTGTTAACCGATTTACTTCTGCTGTCAATTCTTCAATTTCTTTCATATTCTGTCTCAACATTTCTTTGTTTGCCTCCAGCTCCATCTTAACAGCTTGGAAATTTTCTTCTAGAAACATCTTTTCTTGCTCAAGTACTCCTTCTCGTTTCTGAGATTCCCTTAACTGTTCTTCAATGGCACCAGCTTCTCGGGCTTCTCTTTTGTACAGTTCTCTTTCATTCATTTCATTCTTCATCTTTTCTAACAACATTTGATTCTCATCCTTTAAATGGATTATCTCACATACTTTAGCTTCTAATTCTTTTTCAACATTAGACAGCCTCACTTCTAGATCATTTTTCGCCAACCCATCTCTCTCATCAGATTCCCTCTTCGTCTTTTCTAACTCTGCGACTAACATTTCCTGTTCCTGCGACATTTTATTTTTTGCTTCTTCAAACTGTTTCCTCAATGTCTGCACTTCCTTACGATGGCTAACAACTTCTTCTCTGGCAGCATCCACTTGATCTTTTAAGTTATCCCGTTCTTCAGACAAACCTTGTAACTGAATTTCAACTTGACTGCAATGATCCTTAGCAATGCTGCTGTTTAATAGTTCTTTCTCATATTTCGAAACGCTCTCTCTCAACTTGTGGTTTTCACTCTTCAAATTATCTTGACTTTCCTTCTGTTTCTTAACAAGTTGTTGGAAGTCTTCTAGGTCTGCATAGACATTTTTACATTCTCCTTCTAAATTTGCGATTTTATTCAACAAGGTAGACTTCTCCACAGAATACTGATTGCTGGCAGTCTCCATTTCTTGTTTCAGACTGATCCACTTATTTTCAAAATCAGATTTTTCTGACAAGACATTTTCAATTTGTTTCGACAGTTTTTCACATTTTGACTGCAACTCAGAATTACTCTTGGACAACTTCTGATTTACTTTCTCGTTTTCTTTCTTATTATTCTCAAACTCTGCCAGTTTTTCAGCAGCTTCACTCTGAGACTTTTGTCCTTGTTGACAGAATACTGAAAGTTCTTGATATTTTACTTTTTCAGAATGAAGGTCATTCTGGAGTTGAATAACTTTCGATTCCTCACCTACCTTCTGTATCTTTAGATTTTCCATTTCTTTTAAAAGATTATCATTTTTATCTTTAAAAGATTTCAGCTTCACTAATAACTTCTCACATTTTTCTGTTGTTATTTGATGTTTATTCTTTAATGTCTCATGTTCTCGAGAAAGACTTTCGAATCTCTCTTGCACATCATGTAATTCTTTCTCTATTAACAAACTCTCAGAGGGATTCTTAACCTCTGACCTCTGAATAGACTCTTTCTCAATGCGAGCACTGTATAAGCTACCTTGATGCTCTTTCACTAGATTTGGTTCCAAAGGCACTTCTACAGAATACGTTTCGGAAGATGCAGGATTACACTTCTCCTTAAGCATGGAGTTTTCTTTCTTTAATTGTTCTAGATTTTCTGAAAGCACCGTTTTCTCTTTAGAAGACTGCAAGAGATCTTCAGTAAATTTTTCAATATCTTCTTCCATTTTCGCAATATTTTCATGACTCACATTCAGACTTTCTTCCAAAGCTTTCCTCTTTGAGTCAGACTTCTGGAGTTCAGCATTTAACCGATTATTTTCATTAATGGACTCCTTCCACTCAGAAGTTAACTGTTCCTTTTCTAAACTCATCCGACCAGATTCTGCCTTCAGTTTTTCATACAAAATCCTTAAATCTGGCTCAAGATCAGAAGCAGCCCTTTCGCTTTCTCTCTCTCTCAAATATTCTAATTCTTCTTTATATTCCACAATTAATTGTTCCTTTTGCTGAACTTCATTTGAAACAGCTTCCAGTTGGTTTTGAATCTGTTTCAGCAGGACATCTTTGCTGTTTATCTCTTCTTTATTTAATTGCAATTCTTCCACCGTTTGGTTATACATTTCCTTAAGCTTCTTCAGTTCTTCAACAGTATGTTGGTTCTGTTTGCTAACATCATCCAAAGCATTTTTTAGCTCTGAAATTACAGTTTCTTTTTCAGAAATCTCATTACCAACACCAACCATTTTTTCTTCAGAAGCTTTCAGGAGCAATGATTGCTCTTCAATACATGCATTCTTTGCATTAATTTCTGCTGACAGTTCCTGCATCTTTAGAGTCATTTCTTTCAGCCGGTGATCATCCTGATCAGTCAATTCCATCAGCTTTTGTTCCCATTTTGAAGCGTTTAGTTTGTTATCTTCCAACTCTTTGTTCTTATTGGTGATTTCTTCTTGAAGAAGATGAATTGTACGGCCAGATTCATCCAGTTGTCCATTGAGAAATGTAATCCTGACATCTTTCTCCGTTTCTGTTTCCATTGTCTTCAAACTCTGCTCAACTTCATAAACTCTGTCTTGCAATTCTAGCATTTTTTGATTTTTCTCTTCAATGATAGCTAGAAGATCTTCCTTCTCCAAATTTTGGGACAATAATAGTTCCTGTTTCTGATTGAAGTCTGATAAAAGGACTTCCTGTTCGTAACTTAACTGTTTCAATGTCTGATTCTCCTGCTGACTCTCAACCACTACATGTTTTGCTGCTTCTAAAGTAGACATCAATTTCTGCAGCAGTGACAGTGTTGCTTTACATGGCTCGGTACCAACACTGCCAGACTCCTCCATTCTTTTCTCAAACAGCTTTGCTCCACCAATGTCTTTTCCCTCAACCTCCGCCAATTCTGGCCACTCACTCAATACAAGAGAAACTTTCTGTTGAAAAAATGAATTCATTGAATTAATTTCTTCAAATACTTTTGCATTCGTTTCTTTCATTTCATCTTTGCCAAGTTTACTTTCATTCTTTGCCTCTTGAACCTGTAATTTCAATTTCTTGGCCGTTGCTAAGACTTTCAAATATTGGTTTTCTTTATTTTGAAGCGATTTCTTTGTTGAATCAAGTGCTTCTTTCTCTTTCTGAAGAGCATCCTCCAACTCCGCTATCTTTCCTTCACTCCCTTCTTTCGTGTTAAACGAACTCGTTAATTGTTCTTCTAATTCCTGCATGTTTTCTAAAAGTGACATTATCTTTTCATCTTTTTCTTTCAGTCTCCCTTGTTGCTCCTCATGCATCTTCATATTCTCAGCAATCTCTAAAGTCAGATGCTGCAGTTGCTGTTCTCTAACCGAAAGTTGTTCCTTCAGCAACAACACGTCTTGTTTGTTTTGCTCCTCTACAGAATCATTCTCTTGCTGTTGTTTATTCTTTCTTTCCAATAGTTCTTTCAATTCATTCACGTGAGTGTCTTTCTCAACCAAACTTTTATTAACCAAATCTAAATTTCTTTCAGTTTCTTGCAAATGAGTCGACAGTTTATTAATCTCAGCAGACTTCTCCTCAACTTGTGATGACAGTTCCTGTATTTGCAAGTCTTTTAACTTAGAATGTTCATCAGTTGATCGTAATTCTAACTTAACCTGTTGCATTTCATGCTGCACATTCTGCATATAAGACTGCATTTCTTGGTTGGCTGTGACTAGATCGGTCCACTTAGTCTGCAGTTCTTCGTTTTGTTTTTGGACTGAGACCAACTGTTGATCAACTTGAAGTTTCTCCTGCTTCACTTCATCTAATTCCAGAGATATTTTATCCAGTTCCACAGACGTCTGCAATGACATTGATGAGAAACAAAAGTTAGAGTTTTCAAAATATATTCACATACACACGGTCGTCTGTTTCTTTTTAAATAATAACAACAACATGTGAATAAATAAATAAAAACAAAGCAAACCCAAACATAACAATAATAGCTATTATTATTATTATTTCTAATTTTGGAACAAGGCAAGAAATTTTGAGGGGAGGGGCAAGGTGTTTACATGAGCCCCATTGCTCAAACTTGCACTGATTTTATCAACCTTGAGAGGATGAAAAGCAGCGTTTAAACTAAGAATGTAAAGAGCCAGAAGAAAATGCCACCAAGCATTTTTGTCCAACAATTTAATGATTCTGCCAAAACATTTCTGATCAAAGCACCAAATATTTTATAGAAGGAATTATCTGGTTAATGGCATCAACTGCTTGACTGCTACTTTAGGTTCACTGACCTCCATAAAGATGAAAGACAAAGTAGGCCTCCACAGGATTTGAACTCAGAACATAATAGTCATTTCTGCTGATTCTATTATACACCACCACCACCACCACCACCACCACCACCACCATTACCACCACCATCAACACCATTACCACCACCATCACAACCACCACCACCACCACCATCACCATAAAAACAATAGTTCTTAGTGTAGGTATGAGATATGAAACAGGGGGAAGGGCATTACCCAATAGCATTGACCTCTAGTGCTTGGTCGGTACTTTATCTCATTGATGAATAGCAAAACCCCTGAGACCTACGACAGAGTGAAAGAAGTACAGCAAGGCCTTAACCACAACACATCATGTGGAATACTGTGAATGCAATAGAGAACAAGCAACACAAAACGCTACACACGTATGGCACGCACAGAACTGTACTTTGTTATGCAGGGAAAACATACAATAAAAAGAAAATGTTGAAAAAATTAATAACAAAGAGGGATTTTTGCAGAATTGCATATAACCCATGCTTTTAGTAGAGGAAAGAGACGAAGGGTCTGGAAGAAATATGGAAGAAAATACATAGAAGGAATCTCCAATGCAAAAAGGGAAAGTAAAGAGCATCGAAATAACAGTGTAGTAATTGATCCTTACATGTTGAGGCGTCGGCTGAGTATCTCGTGTGGTGTCAAGGTTCTGTGTAAGGACAGGGTGGTTGCTGCCGTCCAGTTCCGAGACATTTTGGCTGCCACTGATGGAAGACATTTCTTCTGGACATTTCACAGACAATTCCTGCTGTTTTGTCAACAAACTCCTAAGTTTTTCAATTTCACTGCCCTGGTTGTTACAAACATTGGCTACATGAGAATAGGCAGCGGCGAAGGCAGCAAAGTGCTTCTCCAGACTCTGCAAATTGTCCAGATTTGCTGTGCTGCCAGCCAGCTTATTTACCAATCCGTCTGTGACATCATCATGGCATTCCTCTTCTTCCTCGCTCTCTTCCATTATTGTTTCCAATGTGGAACCGTGGACATCTTTCACATAAGTCAAAAGACCAGAGATTCTACTTTCAAGAGCATCCAAAGAGTTTTTCACCCTCTTTGTCTCTTCCGAATGACTGACGGCTGTGCTGTGGCTATCATCACAGGCATTCTGTAGTCTAGCAACTTCTTTGACAAGTTTCTTACGTTCAGAAGACAGAGCTTCCATAGTTTCACTCATTTTCTGGATGGCTTCTTCTTTAGACAAAACTACAACGTTCAACTCTGATACAATGTCCAGGAACCGAGCATTGTCAGCATCACGAGACAGTGCCAGGTCTTTCAAATATCCCCGAAGCCAGTTTAAAAAATTCACACCTGTCTGTGTGTCTGAATCATCCAATGGGCACATTTCAGGCTTTGGTTTCACCAGGTCAACCTGTTCTTCTGTCGACGTAGAATGTTCCAGATAGTTGCTATTGTTGACAATTTTATTTAAATCTTCTAAAACAGCATCATGTGATTTTGTGTTAGCTTTCAAGCTTTCTTCTTTGATATCGTTTTGGATTTCTTTGAGACAACTCATGAAAGATCCAAAAACTATGAAAATCTCTTGTTGGTACCTTTGGTACTGACTCAAGAAACGGCTTACCGTTTCTAAAGCTTCTGCAGTTTTAAAACTTTTTTGTTGACATTCATCTAAACTTTGAAATAGTCCTGAACCCAAATCTTCAAAGAGTTGTTTGAAATGATTCTGTGAAGAATCCGCTTCAGGTTTGTGGAACTGATTTTGTGAAACCAGTTCCAAAATCTCTTTTACCAATAAAGAAAATGACTCTTGAATTGTTTCACAGCAGTTTCTTGTAGCACAAAGTTCTTCATTCCTTGCAGATAATGTCATCTGAAGCTGTTTCATTCCATCTTCCAAAGACAACTGTTTACTATCAGCAGTAGAATTTAGTTCCAATATCTCAGCAGTTTTAACATCTAAACCATCTTTCAGTTCGGTCACTAAAATTTCAAAGTCATTAATCTTTATTTCTTTTTCTTTCAGTTGTTCATCCAACCTCACAGCCTTTGAGTTCACCGTTTCCAACTGATTCTTCAGTGCTTCTATCTCAGCATTGCTTTGATGATAAGATTTCTTTAACTTTACACACATTTGCTTCAAGCGTTCATTTTTATTGCATAAATCTGTAACTTCATTTCTTGCCACCGATTCATCCCTTTTAGGTTTATTTTCAACTTCCGTATCCTTCACATCTGGGGTCTCATCCAGATATCTTTCCTTAGCTGGTTCTTTCTCAGAAGTTTTAATTTCAGAAAAAGAAGATTTCCAATTTCCAATTTTAGTTAACACTTCTGACATTTCAGTTTTAATATTTTCAACCTTAATTGCAATTAACTCAGCATTTTCACTGACTTTTTCATTAATTTCTGCTTCGTTTGGCTCTTTTATAAGACTAACGTCAGGTGACAATATTTCACTCAAAGTTTTACAAATATCATTTCTCCAAAACATTTTCAGTTCTTCAAAATGTTTAGAATAAGCGTCTGTCTTGGACCTCAATTCCATGAGCTCATCTCGCAAACACATCTCAGATGCACAAGAATCTGATGTACCATATGATTTTTCACTCAAAGTTGGAGAACCAACTCTTAGAATTTCACTTCTCACCGATTCCACACTTCCATATCTGGAAGCTGACATCGTAGAAAGACCCTTTTCAGTAGTTTTTTTGGTCAAAGATGACTTTCTCTTTACATCTTCTGGATTCTTGTTGACTTTTTTATCCCCAATTTCTTGACTTCTTGTCCGGCGCTTAAGCAAGGGTGTATTTTTTTCAGTTTTGGGTTTTGTCCCTGCCAGCTGCTTTTTCATTCGTTCTTTATCGATTTTCATTTGACTTATTTTACTTTCCATATCCATAACCTTTTGGGATAAAACCTGCTTGTCCCTCAACACTTTTTCAAGACGGCTTTCTATATCAAGACATTTTTTATGCTCCCGTAACACTTGTTCCAGATGGTTCTTCACTTTATCCCGTTCTTGACAAGTTGACACCAGTTCCATATCCACTTTAGCCAATTGCTCGGCAACACGATCTTTTTCCACCAATTTCTTCTTCAGATCTTCTTCCAATTTTCTGATGGTAATCCTCAGCAGCTCCACCTCATCCATCTGACACTCCAACATTTCCTTCTCCTTCAGCACTTCAATTAACCTCGTCTGCAACTCATCTTTCTCTTTTACCAATCTACCATTTTTCTCCAACTTGATTTTCTCTTCATCAAATTCAACCAAACTATTTACATTTAACACAGAATCAGTAAGTTTGGGATCACCAATAAATTGATCTTTTCTTTTTATCAACTCCAACACCTGATCCTGAGAAGATCCTTCCAAAGCCTGTACAAATGCCTTCAGATCTTGCGATTCTTTGCCTAAACAAGCAACTCTGTCAAACAAGGCATTCAGTGACGCTTCAAGAATATCTTCTTCGCTCAGGTTTCCCTTATTAACTGTGGCTGGAGGAGTAACATTGATTCCAATCTGTTGGCATTTTGCAAAGAAATTCAAAATAGTTTTTTGCATAGGTGCTGTATTGTGTAAAATTTCTTCAGATACTCTTGAAATATTTGGATCTTTTTTGCTGCCTATCTGAGCCGATTCTTCAATTGCAAGAACTCTCTCTTTTTCAACAACAAATTGTGATTGACTAGGATCCTGTGTGACCACTTTCTCTTCAGAGCATTTTCCAGAAGTTTCTCTTGTGTTTACATCCAGGATGCTCACATGCGTTTCTTTCCAAGTCTGAAGAACATGAAACAAATTTGAAAATTTATCAACCAAATTTTCAAGTTGATTATTTTCACTTTTATCATTAGAACATACAATAAAATCAGAATCCTGTGATGGCATCTGCTCTGACCCATTAACCAAAATACAAGCACAGTTCTCATAGATTTCTGTCAGTTGTTTGGCAGCTGAACCGAATGCCAATTCCCTGTCCGTTTGCATTTGTTGTAAGTCTTCTAGCATCAATTTCTGTTCTTGCAAATATTTACAAAATTGGTTAATTTGGCCTGGAATGCTTTCTTCTTTCAGAGCATCTTTCTCAAAGTTTGAATTTAAAGAGTCTAATAACGAAAATAGGTTTTCTCGTTCTTGAACTAACTCTTTTAATTTCTTTATAATAATTTTGTTCCCACATTCCTCTTTCAAAGAAATATCAGATTCATTGTGTCTTTCAGAGGAATCAGCAGCTGTGTTACCATTATTCAAAGAAGATGTGCTCTTTGATTTTCTTGTAGACTTTTTAGCAGGTTTTTTCTTTAAAGCGCCATCAACATTGGAATTTGGGGTCTGTTTCTTCACATTCTTAAAGGGCATCCCAGAAGACTGTAATCTTGGTGGGAGAGGTTCCGGTAAAGACTCTTTACCATAATTATTCAACAAACAAGCATCAATCAATTGATTCATTTCAGAACAATCTTCTTCATTGCTGGAGATTTTAGTTTTAAGTTGAGCACATTCTTTTGACTTCTCAACCAATTCCTTCTTCAACCTTCCCACCATTTCTTGAGACTTATTTCCTTCATCTATCTGGAGTCTGAGATTACTGATTTCAGTAGTAAGGACTTGATTCTTGTTTATTAAATCGGTAATAGTTAGTTCGGATTCTTTCTTTACCTTTTCAAACGAGTCTTCCAGCGCCAGTTGAGAATCATGAAGAACACCTTGAAATCTAGAAAGCTCCAAATTTTTTTCCTCCAGATTATATTCAGATTCTTTCAATTTTTGGCAGAGTATATCATGTTCTTGTTTCAGATTTTCATAAGACTTCCTAAAACTTTCCACGGCGACCTCTCCTTCTTTGACACTATTCTTCATTTTTTCCAAAGATTTCTCACTCGTGACTCCTAGTTCTTTACTATCTTTTAGTTCAGATTGAAGATCTTTGATAACTTGTTCATAGAACTGGTTCTCTTGGAGCAACATCTGGAATTTCTCTTTACTAACTTCTTGGAATTCTTTAGTTTCATCGACAGACAATAGTAAATTTCTAATCAAATCTTCCTTCTCCTGTAAACTCACTTTAAAGTTAACAATATCCATTTCAGCTTCATGTTTCTCCGACTGCAACAATTCTATCTCTTTTACTAATCTATTTTCGTTTGCCACAGATTTCTGCAACTGTTCCTCAAGACCAATAATACAGTGATTCCTCTCAGCCAACTGATTATCAAAACGACTTTGTAATGAAGAGAGTTTGTTGCTTAAACTAAGATTTTCTTCTCGCTGTTTTTCAGCCGCTTTATTAGAAGACGTTATTAGACTGCTTTGCTCCTGCAGTTCTTGAACTGTCTTTTGATGATAATCTTCAAATGATTCCTTTATATTTTTATTAACTGTTTCAATATTTACTCTAAGCTCTTTTTCTACTTCCAACCTGTTACCAAGTTCCTTAAGTTTGTCTTCCAAATCTTTCTTCTCCCAACATGCTTCTTGTAGCATTGCATTGTTTTCCTTTATTTTATCTTCAGCATTTTTAAGATTGGTTTCAAGTTCCCCAATGGTACCTTCTCTCTCTGACATCACCTGTTCAGCTTTAACTAATTTACCTGCAATATCCTCATTATCTCTGGCCAACACCTGCTCTTTCTCGTGTAACAACAACTGGTTGTTATCATATTCAGATAGTTTTAACAGAAGCTGATTGTTCTCCACCTCTAACCATTCCACTCGATCTTTGTGTTCAGCAAGAGATTTTTCAAAGGTAAGATTACTAGCTGAAACTTCAGACAATTTAGAATTAGATGAAGCAAGTGCTTGTTCAAGATCATTAATTTGATTAGAGCATTTTTCTAAATGAACATTTAATTGAGATTTTTCCTTTTCTAGTTCATCTGAGTAATGTTGAACTAAACCTTCCTTCTCAGACAACAAATCTTGTAGCTGCCCTATCTTTCTGGTTAATTCTAAATTAGTGTTAGTAACAAGTTGTATTTCACGTATACCATTTTCAACCTCAGCATGCATGCATTTCTTTTCATGTGACACTAATTCTAAATTTTCAGACAAAAGTCTCACCTTCTTTCCTTGTTCTTCCAGCAAAATCTCCAGATCTTGCCTGTTGGTTTCCCTAGAAATTTCCTGGTCTTTTAAGAGCCTCAGTTCTTCCTGTAGACTGGTTTGTTGTTGCGTCAATGCCTCTACTTGATTTTTGGCATCAGTCAGTTGCTGCTGCATGAAGTTGGAACTGTCTTGAACATTTTTAATCTGTTGTGTTAAGTCATTTTCATGAAGCTGGCTTTGTTGTAATGACAAATTTAAGCTTTCAACATTGTCCTGTAAAGAAGTGATTTTTACATCTTTCTCTTCCATAAGTTTCTTCACCGCTAGTTCTTGCTGTGAAGAATCTGATTGTAGACTCATCAAAGTCAACTCATTCTGGCTACATTTATTTTCCAATTCTTCAATGTTGGATTTAAGTGATTCATTATTTTTTTCGGAATGTTGTAGCATTGATTCAAGCCGAACTTTCTCTGATAGCAATCCTTCTATTTGAGAAATAACTAATCCAATAGTCTCTGATAGAGGCATTTCCATTTCAGAATCTGTTGATAAAGTCCCAAGTCTATTGATAAGCAAATCTTTCACCATTTCACCAGATACTTGCATGGTCCTTTCATGGGCCACCTTCTCAGCCTGCACTTTCTCACAAAACACTTTAGATTCATTGAAGCTTGCAGTCAATTCAGACACTTTCACAGAAAGACTTTCGATTTGAGCATCTTTTTCTGTCTTTTCAGTGTTCAGCTGCAATACAACAGAGTTCATTTCTTCACGTTTGCTATCAAACTCAAATTGTTTCTCATTTAGAAAGTTGGTCATTTGATCCAGTGAAGATTTAAGGTTTTCTAATTGTGCCTGTTTCTCTGCCATAATCTTGCCACTATCTTCATCCATTCTGGATTGTACAGAAACCACTTTGGTAAATTCCTCAACTTTTTCTTGCAGAGATTGCTGTAAACTCTCTACTTTAGCTTCAGACTCCGATAAACTTCTTTGTTTACTTTCAGCATCTTTCTGCAAAGCTTCTATTTGACTCTGAAACAGGGCGGTTTGAGAGAGGAATTCTTGCAACTTCTCACTGGCTCCCTTTTCTTTCTGCTCCTGAGAGACTTGCAGTTCCTTAAACTTACATATTTCAGCTGTCTGAGTATCAATAGTTTCCTGAAGAAACTTTATATTTTGATCCTTCATTGACAAATTTTCTTTATATGAATTATTCTCAGCTGCTCTGTCGTGCATGGAAAGTTGAACATTTTTGTTGTAGTCCTGAAGCTGGGATTTCAACGATTCAACCTCAGTTTCTTTACTCTCAAAAGCATTCTGTTTCTCATCCTGAGACTTCTCAATAATTTCAAGTCTCTGCTGCAGTTCCGTGACACATTCAGCTTTCTCTTTCACCACATAGAATAGTTTCTCCACAGAAATCTCAGTAATACCAAGGAAATGACAGATGTGACCGATTTCCTGGCTCTGCTGCTGGAAGTTGCTCAATGTTTCATCAAGAGATTGCTGCAGTTCTTTCTGTGCTTTTCCATGTTCACTAACAACTGTCTGAAGAGCATCTTCTGTCTGCTGCAGCTTCATCTGAGTCTCGTCCAAAGAGGTTTGGGTCTTCTTCAGTTCCTCATCTGTTTCAGCCTACAATGACAAAAACAAAATATCAAGATTCACTGACAACATCATCATCATCATCATCATCGTTTAACGACTTGACTGAGGACTGGTGAAACCGGATGGCAACACCAGGCTCCAATCTAATTTGGCAGAGTTTCTACAGCTGGATGCCCTTCCTAACGCCAACCACTCAGAGAGTGTAGTGGGTGCTTTTACGTGTCACCCGCACAAAAACGGCCACGCTCGAAATGGTGTCTTTTATGTGCCACCCGCACAAGAGCCAGTCCATGGGCACTGGCAACGATCCCGCTCGAAAAACCCCATGTGTCACTCGCACAAGAGCCACTCCAGGGGCACTGGCAACAATCCCGCTCGAAAGATTTCATGTGTCGCCCGCACATGAGCCAGTCCAGGGGGGGGGGGCACTGGCAAACGATCCCGCTCGAAAAAGCCTCATGTGTCACCCGCACAAGAGCCAGTCCAGGGGCACTGGCAACGATCCCGCTCGAAAGACCCCATGTGTCGCCCGCACACGAGCCAGCCCAGGGGCACCGATTATGTATATATATATATATATATATATATATATATATATATATATATATATATATATATTCTTTTACTTGTTTCAGTCATTTGACTGCGGTCATGCTGGAGCACGGCTTTTAGTCAAACAAATCGACCCCAGAACTTATTCTTTGTAAGCCTAGTACTTATTCTATCAGTCTCTTTTGCCAAACCGCTAACTTACAGGGATGTAAACACACCACCATCGGTTGTCAAGCGATGGTGGGGGAGACAAACACAGACACACACACAAATATATACATACATATATATATATATATATATATATATATATATATATATACGACAGGCTTCTTTCAGTTTCTGTCTACCAAATCTACTCACAAGGGTTTGGTCAGCCCAAGGCTATAGTAGAAGACACAATGTTTCGGCTGATTTATGCCAGGGCATATAGCGCGGGCTACTAACTCCAAGATGCTGAGTTCAATTCCAGGCAGTGCTTTGAATAAAAAACTAATAATAATACTAATAATAATAATATCAGCAAAAAATACCTTAGGAATGAGAACCCAGAGTTGGGTTCAAAATTCTACAAGGACACCTGATAAAGGCTCCAGCCGAAACATTGGGGTAACAATAAACAAGATGAGGACATATATCCGTCCAATGGAAATAACGTAAATAAAGTCCATCGTTATTGGTGACACTAATCCACAGAATCGTTCGGATTTTATACTCAATGTTTAAGACATCTCCTGGTTTGAGGGTGACTTTTATCCTTCAGTTCAAATTCCGTCCTGTACACCTACATATACAGTAAATTAAATTATGTCAAATCGCCATTTATCAGTAACGAATTGTGATTAAATCTTAATTTTAAACTGATATGCTTTGCTTCTTGGACGATGTTTCCTTGACGCTCAACGTTGATGATGTAAGGGACATAACCCAATCGTTGTTCGACCAAGTTTTATTATTAAGAGAGGATGACGTGGCCGAGTGGGGGGGGGGGGGGGAGAACTGCTTTCCAATTAGTTTTTAAAACAGGAGTTAATTAAAGAATGATTTAATGAGCATCAATAAGTGGAGGGCCACTTTCGTTCTAAACAGGAATTAGCAACGTTAAAAGTAAATCCATTCGCGAAACAGAAGCGTTTCTATGCTGGCGACAATGTTTTAAATAACCGGAACGAGAATGAGTCTGGACTGTTGACGAGGAATTATGGAAAATGGTAAACAGTTATTGCGTTTGAAACAAAGAAACGGTGACTGTAATGATTGATTATGATGGAGAGAAAATGCTATAATTTAAAAATTAGGCAAAAAATATCGAAAACACTGGTGGACAGAACTTGATAGTTTGTGTGTGTGTCTGTCTGTGTGTGTGTGTGTGTGTGTCTGTGTGTGTGTGTGTGTGTGTGTCTGTGTCTGAAGAAGGTGGACATGTCGGGTCTCTGCTACACATGCGAACGCACAATCTCTCCTCCCTTGGGCTCTTGACTCTTAAGAGTCATCGAAGCGCCGCTATGACATAGGGGCATGTCTTAAACAACAAAATGTGGTGGAAGCCATCCCTCCACAGGTTTGACCACAGCCGATGTTTTGGGGAGAGGAAAAAAAAATAAAGAGAAAAAAAATCGACCTTAATATCGGCTGGACTGGTAATTCATCGATCTTGAGGAGATGAAAAGCAGATGAGGTTGACTTCGGTCGGGTTTGTATAAAGGACACGGGGAACCAGAAAGTTCTAACTGCCATCGCAAGCAGCAAAGAAAAGGGGACAGCGGGAGTTAAAGGGAAATAACTCATGCTTAAACCCAGTTGTCGTATCAAACAAACGTAATCCGTATTAAATCTGTTTGGATTAGGGTTCGCTGCAAGGGATCAACAAATATCGGGACCCCCACAAAGAACTTTTTGCAATCCCCCACCCCGCCGGCAATTTTAGGGAATGGACTTAGCCAAATACATTGACCCCAGGGTTCAACTGGGGCCAATGTAGTCAAGCCTAAAAGTATGAAAGACTAAGATGACAACAGCAGCATTTGAACTCAAAATGCAAAGATCCTGAAATGCCATTAAGCATTTTGTCCGATGCATTAACGATTCAGCCAACTTGTCTTAATCAGAAATAATAATTAAATTTTTTTTTATCTAGATTTTGTCGTTGTTTTATTTGGGGGGTCGGGTGCTTTTGTTTTGTTTGTTTATTTGTTGTTGTTGTTGTTGTTTTTGTCGTTGTTTGCTTTGTTACCTTGGCTTTCTTCAAACTCTCCATCATTTGGTCAACGTTCGATAAGGACTCATCCTTTGCCGATTCCATTGATTGCAATTTCGAAATCAGATCGTTTATTTCTTGCTTTTGCTTCTTAGACACATCATCTTGAGAAACCAACTGATTCTGTAATTCCTGGATCTGGAAAAACACAGAAAAAGATACCCATCTATATTGAACCCCGAAAATAAATGTCATTACAAATTATCAACAAAAAAACACTCGTTGGATTAAATCTGGATAATCCTTACTTCATCCCAGTGGTAAGAATTTTACTTCTTTAATTCTTGGTGATGGCCTTGAGGTGGGGAAAAGTGGGGAGATCAGGGCATGAATGTCACAAATATCTTCCTTATCTTTCTTTAAGTCTTCAGCATTCAGATTTCTCTGTCAAATGTAATTCTTATTTATTCCCATTGTTTTGAATTAATCCTGCTTTATCTCACAGCTTCAAAATTTCAATGATGTGGATTGTTTAATTTTAAAATGACATTGTAAGACAGGTGCAACAGGCTGGATCTAGCAGGTTTGAACATAAAACAGAATATTTGGGACAGATATGGTTGATCTACGTGCTAAAAGGTTAAAATCAATTACCCATTTACGAATCACAGGGATTACATCATAATTTATAATTAAATAAACACCAATAATAATAATAATAATAATAATCCTTTCTACTATAGGCACAAGGCCTGAAATTTGTGGTGAGGGGACTAGTTGATAACATCGACCCCAGTACTCAACCGGTACTTAATTGATCGACCCCGAAAGGAAGAAAGGCAAAGTCGACCTTGGTGGAATTTGAACTCAGAATGTAGCGGCAGACAAAAATACCGCAAAGCATTTCGCCCATCATGCTAACACTTCTGCCAGCTTTCTGCCTTAGACCAATAATAATAATAATAATAATAATAATAATAATAATAATAATAATAATAATAATCCTTTCTAGTAAAGGCACAAGGCCTGAAATTTGGTGGGGAGGGGACTAGTCGATTACGTTGACCCCCTAGTGTTTCACTGGTACTTAATCTATTAACCGCAGAAGGATGAAAGACAAAGTTGATCTTGGCAGAATTTGAACTCAGAACATAAAGATGGACAAAATGTTGCTAAGCATTTTACCCGGCCCAGTAACAACTCTGCCATCTCCCCACGCTATTAATAACAATAATAATAATAATGATGGTTTCACTTTTCGGTACAAGGCCAGCAATTCTAGGGGAAGTGGTTAATCGATTACATCAACCCCGGGGCTCAAGTGCTACTTGTTGTAAACACCCCGGAAGGATGAAAGGCAGAGTCTACCTCGGTGGAACTTGAAACCCCGAACATAAAACCAGATGAAATACCACTAAGCATTTTGTCTGGCATGCTAACGGTTCTGCTAGCTTGCCACCTTAATGATGATGATGATGATGATGATGATGATGATGATGATGGAGATGGTGGAGGAGATGGTGATGGTGATGAAGATGGTGATGATGAAGATGAATTAACATTTCTATTTCAGAATAAGAATAGAAGGTAGATTTCACCATCAGTTGGAGTCTGGAGTTTTCTTCTTCAAACGCTATATTTGGTTGTTTTTCATATTCAATTTTCAGCTGGAGGTCACTGATCTGCTTCTGAAGAGCACCTCTGTCTTTTTCTAGAGCTGCAGAAAGAAAAAAGAAAATTTATATTTAATTTTTATTATCATATTTTTATTATATATACTAAATGTTGTCTGGGAATTAAAACTTCAATTTGTTTAAAAAGAATCACAGTAGTTTTGGATAAAGAAATGATCTTAAATACCATGTTTATATTAGTTCTGCCAGATGTATATGGCTTCTTTCTATTAAAACAATATTTTGTGTCTGCGTGTGTGGTTCAATAACGGAAATGTCTCAATGACACTCCAGCTGTTACAATCCAATTAATACACACACACACACACACACACACACACACACACACACACACACATATACATATATATACACATACATCTTTGCCTACGTAAAAAAGTGTGTTACTGTCATGGAGATTCTTACAGTAATTTTTAACTCCTATTTTTAAATTCGGTAGGTTGTCATACTGGAGTCACACAACTGGCACCTATGCCGGTGGCATGTAAAAGCACCCATTACAGACTCAGAGTGGTTGGCATTAGGAAGGGCACCCGGCCTGAGAAACCATGCGAAATCAGACTGGAATCTGGTGCATCCCCTCGGCTTACCAGCCCTGGTTAAACCATCCAACCCATGTCAACATGGACAATGGATGTTAAATGATGATGATGATATATATATATACATACATATATATATATATATATATATATATATATATATATATGTACAAACATACATATATATATATCATTGTCATCATCGTCATCATCATCATCATACAATAGTGCATAATCTTGTTTTTTTTTTATGTTTTAGTAGACTAATTAAAAGATGAGAGTAGGTCATTAACAGTGAAAGAGAAAGAAACAGAATCAATATACCATCTTTGATGTCTTCTAGTTCAGAGTTTCGTATCTCTAAACCGACTTTCTCCCCTTCCAGTTTGGTCGCTAATTCACTCCTGTCAACGAGATGCTTCTGAAGCTGTTCAACTGCCGCATCCGAAGCATGGATCTGGGCTTTGAGACCCTCCTATCGAAAAACAAACAAGCAAAATTAATTAAGAAACATTTTTAAAAGACCAATTAAAAGAGACAAACTAAAATGCTTTCACAATCTTCATTCAGAGCTTTTACAGACAGGCATGAACACTACTACATCACTCTCTTCTTCTTCTGATATCAATTTACTCACCCATTGATGGATATGACTGATTGTGACCAGCAGTCACCCATGCACACCAGCCACCCCTCTCCATGCCACCGATGTTATTCAAGGGAAAGCGAAGGCCATGCTACAGCTTGGCACCTGTGATGGTCGCAACTCATTTCTTCAGCTGAGTGAACTGAAGCAACATGAAATAAAGTGTCTTGCTCAAGAGCACAACACACACCCTGGTCAGGGAATCAAAACCCGTTTGTTTTATTTATTTCTTGGTCCTTTTGTTTTTTGTTTTTTTTCTAATATCAATAAAAGGACCAATAGACAGATCAAAAATGGTCTACAGAAGCCAAAACAGAAAAGAACAACAACTACAACAAAATAATAAAAAGAACAAGTATATGGTGCTCAATCAAAACCCATCACTCACAATTTCAATTTGGCCATTCAACAGTCCAGCTTCCATATTAGACGTCTTCTCCATCTCTAAACGAAGATTTTCCGACAGTTCGGAACATTTTTGTTGCAGTTCAGACAGCAATAACTTGTCTTCAACAGAATGAGCAACCACAATCTCACCATCGGCAAACGGATTCATATTCTGTGGAAAATATCAATTATAGTTGTTGTATTCGTGACTATATAAGTGTATGTGTGTGTGTGTATGTGTGTGTGTATGTACGTGTATGTATACAAGTGTAGATACATTCCTCTATCCCAATGTTTCTCAACCTTTTTACCCTTACGTAACTCTTAAAATAAATCACATGTCTCAAGGAACCCCTGCCTAAAAAGAATCATATACCATATCTTTCTCATATTTTTTTCATCATAGTTCATGTGGTAAATATCATATATATACACACATATATATCCATATATATATATATCCATATATATATATATCCATATATATATATATATATATATATATATATATATATGGTTGTTATATTTTTTGATAACATAATAGGATGATGTCTATATTACAATATTACAATAACCAACAATGTTGTGCATGTATAGTAATATTACAATCATGAAGTTAGCATTAGCTTATCTCACTCTTTCTTGCGGGACCCATAGGAACCTTTTGTGGAACCCTAAGGTTCTGGGGAACCCCAGTTGAGAAACGCTGCCCTCTCCTCTTCTCTCTGTCTCTCTTTCCAGATGAGGAAGTTATTCACCTCCAGCAGCAGCAGCAGCGGCGGCGGCAGTGATGGTGGTGGTGGTGGTGAATTGAAGATGGCCCCTCCCTTCTTTCTAAAAACGAATTCAGTTGGTGGGGGGGGAGCATCTTCAGCATCGTAATGTTTGTAAACACTGACCTGTTCTGTCTCTAACGTCGACGCCCTTTCTCTAAGAGACCAAACTTCCTGTTGAGCACCTCTCAGCCGTCCTTCGAGTGACTGTACATGGTTCTGCAGCCCTCTGTTGTGCCGCTCAGCTTCAGCCAGTTGCATCTTCATCTCCTCTGTTAATTAATAAAAACATAAAACATTAATCACATAACAGATAGATAAATAAATATGTGTGTGTGTGTGTGTGTGTGTGTGTGTGTGTGTGTGTGTGTGTGTGTGTGTGTGTGTGTGTGTAATGTATATATACATTCTATATTATATATCTATATATATATCTATTTTCATTTTCTCTCTCTTTTTAGTTTCTCTCCCTGTTTATTTCTGTGTTCCTTCCTGTTGAAGAGCATAGGCTCGAAACATAAAAGACGTTCTCACTTCCCGAACATTAAACTAATACACTTGTTCGTTGTTTACACACCCGTCTTCATCTTTTGTTTTGTTTGTTTGTTTTTTTGTAAATTCCAACTATATATATATATATATATATATATATATATATATATTTATATATACTAAAGAGTAAATTTATTCAATAAAATCACCATTGGCTTCAACCATGGCCCCCAGATGACTCCGGAGTCTCCTGCAACTCTTCTGGACGGTATCCTTGTTTGAATTGGTGAATGCTGCCATAATCCTTGCCTTTAGTTCATGCTTGGTGTTTCAAGGAGTTTTGCTGGTCTCTCGCTCAACTGTGCCCCACACACAATAATGATAGGGGTTGCAGTCTGGAGAGTTAGGTGGCCAGATGTTAGGGGTAATGTGGTCACAGATATTGTCTGACAGCCATGATTGGGTTCTCCTGCTTGTGTTGAATGGTGCAGAGTCCTGTTGCCAGACACAGGGTCCTCCAGCAGCCACCCTCTTGACCAGAGAGCAGCACACCTCCTCCACACACTTGAAATAGGCTCCATGTTGAGTCTGAGGTCGTGTGGGAGGATGAATAGAGGCATAACGATATACAAACCGACAGGATAGTCATGGGTGGAGTGTCTTCTGTCATACATCTACTCAATCAGAGTTAACCTGGGGCTAAACAACCACTAAAGGAGCATCTACACCAGACATGGCAGTCTTTTCCAACCAGCAGGCCACACATGGCTCATTTTTCATTAGGTGTGCCAAGAAGAAAGTGCCATGGGCCACAGTTTGCCCATGACTGGTAGAGAGGGAGGCACGTAGCTTAGTGGTTAGGGTGTTAGGCTCAAGATCGTAAGATTGTGGTTTCGATTCCTGGACCGGGTGATGCCCTGTGTTCTTGAGCAAAACACTTCATTTCACGTTGCTCCAGTCCACTCAGCTGGGAAAAAGGAGTAACCCTGTGATGGTCTGGCGTCCCATCCAGGGCAGTGGGGAATATATATCCCATAAAACTGGGAAAGCAGCCCTTATGAGTCGCTATGACTAGAGAAGGTAACTTTACTTCTTTTTTTTTTTTAGTGGCTAGGTGAGCAGGCCAACACTGCTCCTAATCAGAAGGCTATTCCATTGCAGGGTGTACCCATTTACAGCCGAGTGGACAGGGGCAATGTGAAATGAAGTATTTTGCTCAATCAAGAACACAATGTGCAGCTGGTCTGGGAATCAAAACTGTGATCTCCCAATCACCTAATCACTAGGCCATGTGCCTTCACCTCACTCATATCATGTGTTTAAAATATATATAGTGTATCCGGATCAAACATTTTATTTCTGGGGTAAATCACAACCTGTCTAAATACTCAGCTCCCTCCCAGAGAGTTCCCTTGACATTTAGCACCCCCTTATTAGCTCACCGTGCCACCAAGGGCATGCTGCCAACCATATTAAAAATCACTGCCTTACAGCCTTAAAAGAAAGATCACATTGGACAATGTAATCCATGATATACAATACCAAAGGATGGTCATGATTGGAATGCTTTCTATCACAGGTTTATTTCGTGGATAAGGTGGGTCTAAAGAATAACTAATCTTAAAATCTTACCTTAACATTATTTGTTTACCGTCTGGACTTCCTTCCCTTTGCACAATGCATATGTGTGTGCGGGAGTGGAAGTATAGAGGGGAAAGCAACTATAGGACACTGCAGCTATAAAACAGAGAGAGCAGTGAAAGAAAATAGGGAGGACTGGAAGCAGAATGAAAGAAGAGGCAGCGGCACTGAAGGAAGTGGCTGTTCTAATATGGACTAGTGTAAGAATCAAGTGTTAGCAAGCTACATGCAGTGAGCGAGAAGAGGAGAAGGTAGAGTAGTGAAAATAAACTGTGAATGGAGAGGGAGAATAAAAGTGTGTGTGTGTGTGTGTGTGTGTGTGTGTGTGTGTGTGTGGGTGTGGGTGTGTGAATGCATATGTATTAGTATATGTGTGTATGCATGTATGAGTGTGCATGTGTGTACATGTCTGTATATAAGTATGGATATACGTGTGTATGTCTGAGTGTGTGTCACCCCATCCCTTAGACCCCCACCTTTGCTTCCCCTACTCTCGCCTCCCCCACACCCCACCACACCACACCACACCATACACCACCATACCACACACCACCATACCATACCACACCACCCCACACACACTAGCACTGACCACTTCCCAGCACCTACACCATCATCCTCACACCTACACATGCACATACGCACACATTAATGTTACCATCCCCCTTCCACATGCACATACACGCTCTCACATACACACGCATGCGCACCTTCGTTTTGGGATCATCACTACTTCATTATCTCCCCTTCTTCCTAGCTCTCCTGTGTGACCCTTCTGTCTGGCCTTCACCATGATAGATCGCTAGCCACTAAACCTTTTCCTATTTTCTCTCCCTGTTTATTTCTGTGTTTCTCTCTGTCAAAGAGCGTAGGCTCGAAATGTAAAAGACTTTCTCACTTCCCAAGCGTTAAACTAATACATCTGTTTGTTGTTTACACACCCGTCTTCGTCTTTTGTTTTTTTTTTGTAAATTCTCACTACATATATATATAGAGTGTGTGTGTGTCTAGTTTATTCTCCTGCAAGTGAAAAATTGTAAGTGAAACAGTTCAACAAATTGTCACAAATCATTTATTAAATAAACAGTGTGTATTCCTAACATCTAACACCATCTTGTGCTCTATATTTTAAGTGCAAAATACAGGATTTCACTTTTCTGTGGGTCAGCAGTATGAGTTTCAATAAGCATCCGTTGAGCTATTTGTCAATGTAGACAACAAGTCCATTCCCCCAAAATTCCAGGCCTTGTGCCTTGAGTAGAAAGGACTTTTATTATTATTATTATTATTATTATTATTATTATTATTATTATTATTATTATTATCATTATTATTGAGGTGGTGAGCTGGTAGTTGGGAGTCGATAAAAATAAGTACCAGTTGAATATTGGGGTTCATGTCATTGACTATCCCCCTCTCCCAAAATTTCAAACCTTGTGCCTATAGTAGAACAGATTACTACTACTACTACTACTACTACTACTATTACTATTATTATTATTATTATTATTATTATTAAGGCAGCAAGCTGGCTTGATTGTTAGAGCATCAGAGAAAATGCTTAGCAGCATTTGTTACAACTCTTTACATTCTGAGTTCAAATCTCACTAAAGTAAACTTCATTTTTTTTTTCTTACCTGGACCTTCAAACAGCACATTAACCCCTTAAAAATTAATAGGAATGTTATGATCAGTTAAAAAAAATTTTTTTTTTTCTAAACCCAAGAAAACTCGTGGTTGGCCTCATTAGAAATCTTTAAATGATTTTCACAAATTCCTGATATAAATTTTCTAAGAAATTAAATTTACAAAAAAAGCAGCTGACGAAATTTAACAAGTGAGAAACAGTGAACAGTGTAGTGTTTGTGAGATAAGAGCAGGTATTAATAGCAGTGTTAGGAGAGGTGGAAAGTTAGTCACCTTGCAATGTCTTAACATCATCAAAGTCTACGAGTTGCAGGAGTAGGTTACCTTTATCCTCTTCAGCTTCAGCCAACCGATTCTTCAGTTCTTCGACTTCGTTGGAACCTTGGTTGCCCTGTAACATCAACAAAATAATTGACACACTTTGATTTTGATTTTTTCTAGGGGATGGTAGTGGGGTGGGAGTTGATAAAAATAAGTACCAGTTAAATATTGGGGTTTGTGTCATTGATTATCCCCCTCTCCCATAATTTCAAACCTTGTGCCTATAATAAAACAGATTACTACTACTACTAATACTCTGATGAGTGTAAAGTTAAATAATTGGATTGTTACCTAACACTCCATTGTATTCTTTATGCGAAACCAAATGGTTTGCTCATGACTGGTAGAGAGGGAGGCACGTAGCTTAGTGGTTAGGGTGTTAGACTCATGATCGTAAGATTGTGGTTTCGATTCCTGGACTAGGTGATGCACCCAGTTTCCAATTAATGATTCTTGTTCCCACCAAACTTGGAGGACTATGTAGCGATTTGGCAGGCTAGAAATAGCACACTACTGCCTTAAACATGAAAGGAATACATTATATTGTGTAGTCATAAATATACATAAACAGACAGGATGGTCGTGGTTGGAATGTGTTTGATCACCGTCTGCTCAACAAGGATTGAACTGGGGCTAAACAGTAACACCACCTCCCTTCCACCACTACCAAGCCAAAACTTTTTATTTGAAACAAGTAAACCCTTACCTTTTTTAATTCTTCAATTTCTTTCTCCAGGGATTTGATTTTGGCAGTGAACTGGGCCTTAATCTTTAACATTCTAGAATCAGAGATTTTTGTAGGAGATCCATCGGAAGATTTATGCTTTTCCCGAGGCTTGATGTTCTGTACCTCTGCTTCCTCTGCTTTCAAAAACCCTTCTTGTTTCTGGTGCTGGTAGTTATGCAACTGAATTTTAACATCTTCCAGTTCCATTCTTTGACGCTGGAATTGTTCCTCGAGTTGTTTTCTCTGAGCCATTTCTACTTCTAACCGTTTCGAGAGTTCTGCCAGCTTCTCTGGTGAACCAACTGCAGGCGTTAAACCGCTTGTACTTGCATCAGCAGCATCTTTTAAAGAAACGGAATTCTTCAAGTCATTTACTTCGGTGCAGACCAGTTGATAGCGTTCTTGGAGAGCATTGTAATGAAGTGCAGCCTGAGAATAAGCCGATTCGTACTGCTTCAACGATGCTTGGAGAGTGTGAAACTGAAGATTCATCTCTCCTTTTTCTTCCTCATTTTTCTCAACCAGCGCTTTCAGGCGACTTTCCATTTTATGTTTCTCGGATTTCCATTGTGTCTCATAATCTGAAAAAGTCTGTTGCATGAGAAGGTTTTGCTCAGTACTAACAGCAAGTTTCTCTTTTAAATTTTTTACACTGTCCATAATGCTGTGCAGTTGTTGGTCTTTATTGGCCAATGCGTTTGTCTGGATTTCAATCACCTGAATTTTTCCTTGGAGAACCTCGTTGATATCTTTTATTTTCTGTTCCATCATTTTCAACATTTGATCCTGTACGTTTCCACCTCCCTCTCTGGACATGATGTTTTCTATATCACGTTCATGTCTGGCCAGCAGCTCACGGAGGTCGTTGTCACGTGTAACCAAGTCCTTCTCTCTGTCGAGAATGAGGCGCCTCAGTTGTGTAATCTCTCCTTCACGGTCATTAAGGGTTTCTTCAAAGTACCTCTGGGTTTCTGATAACCGAAGACTGAACCGCTCAGACTCAACTTTTAGGTTGTGCTCAGCCTTCTCCAGACTCTCTATCAACAGGGACATTTTCTCTTCTTCAGATTCAACTTTATTAGTCAACTTTGAAATCAGAGCAGTCTGAGATGTTATGTTCTGGTCTTTTTCAACAATGGATGTCTGTAAAACCTGTAGAAAAATAGAATAAAATTATTCATACAAACATACATGTTAAAAATGTTTCAATAGCATGGTGACTTATTTGCAATTGGTGTATTACACAATCCAAAATCACCAAACCATTAACCACAATAGGCAAGATCCAAACCATTTGATATATATATATATATATATATATATATATATATATTTATAATTATTTTTATAAAAGAATTGTATATTGTAAGGTGATGAAAAACTGGCAGAACCATTAGGATGGCAGATAAAATGTTTAATGCCATTTCATCTGTCTTTATATTCATTACTCAAATTCTGCCAAGGTCGACTTTGTCTGTCATCTTTTCAGGGTTGACAAAATAGGTACCAGCTGAGCAATGGGGTCGCTCCCACAAAATTTCAGGTCTTGTGCTTATAGCAGAAAAGATTCACCAATATATCTTTGTAAATATTAGAAAAGAAACTAATCGACCACAAATGCCCTTCTTATGAAGTCTCTTATGATATTTGTTCTGCACCAAGGTATTCACAGACACCCCTACTCACTCACTCTCACAACCAGAAACACAATAAACCAATAATTAGCATATCAGAAACCTATAACCACTGGTGCCATTCTTTACAAATTGTCACATCAAATAAATAGAATTCTAAAAGTCGACAATACTCACGCCAATCACTTTATCTCTGCCTTTAATGACTTCATTCTTCTCTCCAATGAATTCCTGCAAGTCTTTGATTTTGCTGTCTAATTCAATGATTGAGTTGTTGAGATCAACGATTTTCTTGTCTTTGGACAAAATCTGGACATAGATCTGATCCAGGGTTTCCTAAAATACAAACAACGACAATACAAGTGTGTGCATTTGCATTTGCATGTGCGTTTGTGTGTGTGTGTGTGTGTGTTTATCTTTCACTGATACAAACTAGTGCACCTGTGCGCACTTGCATGTTTGTATGTGTTTGTGTGTGTACATGTGTATGTGTGTTTGTGTGTGTATGTATATGTGTGCATGTGTATGCATGTGTGTGTATGTGTGTATGCATGTGTGCATGCGTGTGCGCATGTGTGCACATGTATGTGCCTGTGTCCATGTTTCAATGCATATGGACATGGCCCAACATCCTCATTTTATGTCTATTTTCCATACTTACAAGGGTCCTTCCTCATCTCTTTCATGAAGTTCAGCTCCCTGAGATCAACCTTTACCACTTCTTTCTAAGTCCACTTCCTCTGTCCGCCGCCTTTTCTACAAGTTCTTTCCTCTTCGAGTGCCCGATTCAAAAACCTTTATTCAACCGTCATCCTCTCTATACACACCACATATATCTATACCAACAAACTCACCTCTCATACACACAACAATCAATTCCTCATACATCCAATTTTTCTCTCAGCTTATTTCTGTTCCACCATTCATTCCCACTAACCCTACACACCCAGTGGAGTATCCTCTCCTTATTTCTTTCCAGCTTTCACACATCCTTTCTAATCAATACCCAGGTTTTTCTACCAAGTAACATCACACTTAACACGTATTTTGTGCTTTGCTTAACTCTTTAGCATTCAGATTACTCGGTCCGATGTAATGCTGCTTATTTATTCACATTGTCTTTAATTAATCATGCATTACCTCATAGCTTCAAGATTCTGACGATATGAATTAGAAGGACATGTAGGATAGGTGTGAGAGGCTGGACCTGGACAGTTTGAACAAAAAAAAAAAAAAAATATTTGGGCTGGATTTGGCCGGATTGAATGCTAAAGTGTTAAAAAGAATCTTCCTTTGTCACCTGCAGAGATAATCGCAACGCACGGATCTTCATTCTACCCCATTCTTATCCAAGCTGTTATGCTATCCAACTACCCAAGTCATCTAGGCAACAGAAACTGTCAAAGCTTTTCTAGAAAACCTTGGAGGGAAGTACTTTCAGGAATGCTTTTATTGCAAACTACTCCTGGTGTATCTGCTACTAATAACCTGTGATCTCTCTACGCCCTCTCTTGATATTTGGCTCACAGTATAGAATTTGCCCCCCACACCTTTTCTATGAATCAATCATAACCACCTCTCAATAAAGTTCTCTGTTCTTTGTTGCTAATTAAGACTTTTACCTGTGAATGGTTTACTTTTGGGTTCCTTTGATATGAGACTCCACTTTCATGTTTGAAACTTTTCCTCAAATTCTTTGATTTCATTAGAAAAGCTCAGTCATCGATATATAAGGATTCCTAGAGACACCCAGTCTTGAAGTCTTCCACTATAGCCCAGAGAATTATAATAAACAAGATATGCCAGAGAACCAAACCAAAACTCTAAGTGAAATGTTATGTAAGAATTATTACCTGAGATTTAGCAGATGGGTTCTCAGACTCATTAATATCCCTGATTATTTTATCACGATCAACGAGCTGACTGTTCAATGTATTTATCATTTCTTTAAGTTGTTTGATTGTTTGATCCCTGTCCACCAAGGTCTTATCTTTAGCCAACATCTCCTCACCATGATTCACCAACTGTCCCTCTTTCTCGGCCAAGAGACGTTCTTTCTCGACGAGTTTACGACGTAACAATTTGATTTTACCCCGACTGACTTGCTCTGCCGGACTTTCGTCTCCACACTCACTGCCCTGTTAGAATCAAAAACATAAATACCGTTCAAATACTAGAGCTGATAAAATACCAGTTGACTACTGGGGTTCATGAATAAGTCCCGTCAACAACTGGGATTGATAATTAGAAAACCTTATGCATATATTTTGAAGGCTTGTAACCTAGTAGTCAGGGTGTTACACTCATGATTCTAAGATTATGGCTTCAATTCCCAGACTGGGCAGTACGGTGTGTTCTTGAATAAAACACTTCATTTCTATTGCCCCAGTGCACCCAGCTGCAAATAGGTTCCAACAAAAGCTGGGAAGTTAACTGGGAAGTGTTTCTGACTGATTTTTGTAATAAAAGATAGAGTTAGGAATTTCCTTCTGGAATAACAGCACAAAAATCTTTTTGGTTTAATATTTTGTCTCCTTTCCACAAGCTTTATATAAAACCAATATTGATAACATCATCATCATCATCATCATCATCATCAACCACTGGACATCACTGTCTCAATTTCCATGGCATATCCCAGTATCCACAGCATATTAGTGACCAAGATCGCAACGTTCACTCTGAATGGGATGCCAGTTCATTGCAGGGGCAACTTCTGGGGCTGATAATTTGAGATTTTATGCTTATATTAGAAATCAATAAGATTAATTTAGTTTCCCAACAATTAACATAATATTATTCTAAGGTTGCAAAACAGGCAGAAACGTTAGCACGCCAGACAAGATGCATATTGGCATTTTATGTGTCTTTACATTATGAATTCAAGTTCTGCCGAGGTCAACTTTGCCTTTCATCTTTTCAGATTCAATAAAATAAGCCCTAGACGAACATTGGGGTCAATGTAACTGACTGTTACCCAGCCCCAAAATTTCAGGCCTTGTGTCTATCGTAGAAATAATTAATGTAATATTTAAGGGCTGCAAGCTGGCAGAATCGTTAGCACGCTGGACAATATGCTTGGTAAAACTTCTTCCAGTTTTTTACAATCTGAGTTCAAATTCCACTGAGGACGACTTTATCTTTTATCCTTTCAGGGTCGATAAAATAAGTAATTTTTAAATTTCTTTAAATTCAAAAGCAAAAAAAAAAAAAAGATCAAGAAGTACTGGGACCAATTCATTCAACTAAAAACTCTTCGAAGCAGTGCTCCAGCATGGCCGCAGTCTAATGTCTGAAACGAGTGAAAACTAAAAAAATAATAACACTAAACACAACAACATACCCGGTCTGAAGAACTGTCTGGAAGGGCAGCTTTTTTAGCTTCTTCCAACTGGTTGGTCAGTTTGGTTGTTTTGGCTTTTGATTGCAGTTTGGTCTTCGTCAGAGCAGCTTTTGTCTCCTACAACAACAACAACAACAACACTGGGTTATGAGAGGGGCAGGGCATTTGAGGAGGGGAACTTGTGTCAGAGGATGAAAGGAGTGTGAAAGGAAGAGAGAGCCTCTCCCTTCCTTTTACACTCCTTTTATAGGATGCAGTCTCCAAAGAAGGGACACTATAGTCTGCAAAGAAGGGGGGGGTGCCTACAGCTTTTATAAAAGATATAGGTTGAAAGGAAGAATGGTAGTTTCTATAACATAGAAATAGAAGCCATTTACCTGTAATTCTGATTGTGTCTTTTCAATGATGTTGTCCTTTTCAACTATCATCAGCCTCAGCTGTTGAACAAGTTTCTCATTCTCTTCACACTGCATCTGAAGGTCATTGCTGGAACCTGCCATCTTGAAACAGAAAGAATCAGAGTTCAGAGAGTTTGTGTCATAACAACGATAGTTGACAACAACAGCAACAACGAAGATGACGACAACACCATCCTTATCAGCATTTCTACCAAGATTTCCACCATCACTATAAACATTATTATTTCTTTTTAAGAGGATTTATCCAGCAGGAAAGTACAATCCTTGTGAACTTTGAAGACTGCCACATTTCCCAGCATAAACGTTGACATAATGTAGAGTGTAAAGCATGAAGCATAAACATTCAAACATTGTCACTATCTTTCCAAATCCTGCAGCATGGAATGTTGGGGTCCTCCAAAGTTGTCTTGGTGCATAAGTTGACCTATCTCTTTTTTGGGGGGGTTGTAAAATTTGGCCTTGAACTAATCACATTGGCCTAGACTAATCACATTGGTGTAACTGATGTTCAGTTTGGACAGCTGCAAACACTACACAATCGTCATCATCATCATCATTTCACATCCGCCTTCCATGCTAGCACAAGTGGGATGGTTTGACAGGAGCCGGCCAGGCAGAAGCCTGCACCAGACTTCTGTAACTGTTTTGGCAGGATTTTTATAGCTGGATGCCCTTCCAAACACCAACCACTCAGCAGAGTGGGACTTCGAGCTTTTTATGTGGCACAAGCACAGGCAAGGTTAGTTTTGACAAGGTTTTTACAGCTGGATGTAAAAGACATTTGTACTACATAGCCAGAGGTAGTTTCAGCCGGGTTGGTATCGAAAGGGTTAAATTCCATTTCTGTCAAATGCTCAGTGATGCTCCTCCCCGCCACCCAACAATACCCCTGCTTCTACCGCCAGGATATAAGAACATTATTCAAACAGATCCCTAATTTGATCTGATTAAGGAACACATTCATCATGTCATACACCAGAAGTTTCAGAGCAGGCTCGACACAAGTGCAGCAGTCAAGTGTCACTCACAAAAAAAAGTAGCATACATACAAAGACACACATATATATATATATATTGATATGTTTGTACTTACTTTGGTTAAAGTTTATCACAGTCAAAGTATTTTGGTAAAAATCTAAAATACAATATATATCTTACAAATAGAGCAGCTCCATTTGGCTTTCACCTGAAATAAATTTAAGAAAGAAATTCTGAAAAAACATTTTTTTTTTTTTGTAAGTACATGAAAAGTTATACCAAAAGTAGGAAGGTATTGATTAAATCTTAATTTAGTCCATCGTTATAAATATTGTTTGAATAGGCCAGGGTAGGAGCCTCTCTACACAGGAACTTGTTTCTAGAAATAGCAGCTAAATCTCCTTTAATCCTTTAGTGCTTAAACTGGTCATACCCAGCCCACATATTCTGTTTTATGTTCAAACCAGACAGATCCATCCTCTCACACCTACCCTACGCTCAGTGTCATTAATCCTAATAATAGATTTATCAAAACCATAATAAAACTTTTAATTCATTTGATTAAAATAAAAGAGTACTGGACATGTTTTCTTTTTTCATAACTGTATATCTACTTTTGTACCACCCTACACCTCTGACGAGAACCCAATATGTTTTGAAAATCATTTGAGGCTCTTCATCATTTTTTCAGTCTGTGGAGAAATGGTTAAAATTTTCCCTGTTTATAATTATACCATATATTACATATTTATTATATCATAACTTGATACTGTGTGGACTAAGATCCCCCTTGACAGGCTACTGGTATTTATTGGGTGTTAAACACTTTTGGTATGCAAATTAGGGATTCCTTCACAGAGTAACTGCTGCATTTGTTGAGTATATAAACAGTTTGGCTACTTGATTCTCTGAAGACTGTCAGAATGGTGTAGATGCCTCTGATGAGAGCCCAAAAAGGTTTGAAAATTGATTAAGGTTGTTCACTGTTTTTTTTTCAGCAAAGGAAACTGATAGAGTAAGTACCAGTTTAAAAAAAAAAAATTCTATTGGGGTCAATTTGTTCAACTAAACCATTCAAGGCATAGCCCCAGCATGGCTAAAGATAAAAGAAAAAAAGTGTTAAAGACTGCCTTCACTCATAGATAACCATGGGATTGAACCTGGAAAGTTCCCCTCCATGGCACAAGTACAAGCAAAGGTTGTTTATGGAAGACCAGCAGTCGCCCATGCACACCAACCCCCTCTCTCCATACCTCCGGTGTTATCCAAGGGAAAAGCAAAGGGGCCGATACAGCTTGACACCAGTGATGTCGCAACTCATTTCTACAGCTGAGTGAATTGGAGCAACGTGAAATAAGGTGTCTTGCTCAAGGACACAACACACAGCCTGGTCCAGGAATCGAACTCACTACCTCACTATTGTGAGCCCGACGCTCTAACCACTGAGCCATGTGCCTTCACAAAAGAAAAAAGATTATGAATTTTATAACTTACTCTTTTACTCTTTTATTTATTTCAGTCATTTGACTGCAGTCATGCTGGAGCACTTAGGGAAGAAAATTTTTTTTTTTTGGTTAAGAAGCTCAATGACGGGTATAGACATGTTTCAGTCTTACTTGAGCTCATCAACATAATATGAACTTTTATAATATCAGTGGCTTTGATCAATCGACAGTAGATTTCTGTGAGCAGAAGAAAGAATTACGTAGTAACCTAGATTAGAAACCGGAACCATTCCATCTCTTTGATTTAGTGACTAGTTGATATCACCTGCGTAGGTTATATTTGATTAGTAAAATGAGAATACAAGTGTCAAGCTATGTCAAACGAGTATTTCAAGTAGGTGTAATAAAATGCTCTGCAGAAAACAGCTGTAACCAGGGAGGTGAGATAATCTATACACACACACATACATATATATACCTATTCCATCCTGGGAAGCTTATCTATTTTAAATATGTGTATATATGTATGTATATATCATCGTCATCATCATCATCATCATCATTATATATATAATGTATGTATGCATATATATATATAATACAAAGAATATATATACATGTATACACACATATATGTACATACTTACATCTACATGTGTATATACATGCATATCAGGGTACAGGACGTTAGAACAATAAACTACAGACAACGGAACGAACACATAGGAAAACGGAAAGCCACTTGGAATATCCCTTCATCAGCTGTCTCTATTCTATCTAGACGTTTCGAAGATAAGACAGTATATATATATATATATATATATATATATACTAGTATTATAACCCGATTTCATTTGGGTCTACTTGGGCCACATTTCAAAGATGAGGAATTTTGCCCTTGAGGCCACACCTTTCAACTGAGCCAACTCAAAGTTGCCACGTAAACTTCCCACCACTTTTAACATAGGTGTGCAAATTTTCAGGTCAATCTGACTACATTTACTAACACTTTTGTCTGCACAACTGCTTGTGGGACAACACCTTCTCTTTTCACAAATATATAGTAGATAGATACATATATAATGTATGCATGTATATATGTAGGTATGTATTATGTATGCATATATATATATATATAATTCAAAGAGATTTAGAGGTTGTAAATCCAACCAACTAAGGATAATATCTATCCAATACACTGCTGGTAGAAACTGCTCTTCTTTCTCTATTCTTGAAATTACTGGTACTTTACACATGTATATATATTCTCAGAACAGTTTAAAATAAATAAATAGATATAATATAATGTCTGACAGCTGATGAATACTACCTCTGGATTCCTTCCATTTTCTTCTTGCTATATATATATATATATATATATATATATACACATACACACACACACATATATATATATATATGCATACATACATACATATACAACATGATAATGATTTTTTTAAGTGGAACACCAGCTATCAAGACAACTCCCCGTCATTATATAAATATGAATAAAAACAAATCTAAAATCGAAACTTGTTTTAACAAAGTTAAAAGTAGGTTATATCAGTAAACTTCCATGTTTTAGAAAGGAGGAGAGGAGGGGGGAGATGTATTGCAAGAGGTGTTGAAGATGGGGGTGGAACAACATGTTGAAGATTCAATATGCTTTGGAAGAAGAGTCGTGTGACTACTAATCGAGCAGACAGGCTTATTATCAAAAACATTCCTAATGAAGGTACCCAGAATGATGGTACTAGAAAAGAAGGTACAACCATAAACGGTGCAACAACTTGAGTTCCAGTTTATTGCTCGATTTTATGGAATCCATTCTTATTATATTTTCATTTTTGGTTCCTCAAAATTGGTCTGCAACTAGAATCTTCAAAGTAAGAATATTTGTTATTATTTGTTTTGTTTTACACTGTTTATTAAATAAGATTGTGTCATTATTGTTTCAGAATGCAGTTTTACAAACAATTACGAATTGCATTCTTTGGCCCTTACTCCCCTCCCCATCTCTTACCTTTCATCGTCTCCCCTCATCAACCCCTGGCTTTCCAATCTTCCCTTGCAACTCCCTACTTTCCCAAATGCCCCTCTTGATTCTTCCCTTTCCTCAAGGTGTGGTGGCACCCACTTTAGAAATCACTGTTGTAAAAGAAATGACTCAATTAATTAGCAGAACTTGTGATATTTCATTTAGATATATTAATTAGATGAGACTCATCAATTTAGCTGAGACTCATCATTTCAGCTGAGACTCGTCATTTCAGCTGAGACTCGTCATTTCAGCTGGGACTCGTTATTTCAGCTGGGACTCGTCATTTCAGCTGAGACTTGTCATTTTAGCTGGGACTCGTCATTTCAGCTGAGACTCTTCATTTTAGCTGAGACTCGTCATTTTAGCTGGGACTCGTCATTTCAGCTGAGACTCGTCATTTCAGCTGAGACTCGTCATTTTAGCTGGGACTCGTCATTTCAGCTGAGACTCGTCATTTCAGCTGAGACTCGTCATTTTAGCTGGGACTCGTCATTTCAGCTGGGACTCGTCATTTCAGCTGAGACTCTTCATTTTAGCTGAGACTCGTCATTTTAGCTGAGACTCGTCATTTCAGCTGAGACTCGTCATTTCAGCTGAGACTCGTCATTTTAGCTGAGACTCATCATTTTAGCTGAGACTCATATTTTTTGGACCATTTTTACATTTTAGGATGAAATTTTTCCAGCAAATTTTGTTTTTAAAAATCTGCTGCTCAAATACATAGTAAATACACCTTCTCCTCGACTTACTGACAGGTCGTAAGTCGATCTAGTCAATGTCACATTCTTCAACACTATTCTCAGTCAAACACAACTGGTGCTTGAAAGCAACTGAGTAAGAGACAGCGACAAGCAGTGGATGCTTGCCAGATGCTGCCATAGTTATCATACAGACAGCTGCCCAACATCAGAAAATCGATTTTTTATCTATTTATTCAAGTCCTTATTTTTTGTGGTAATAAAGTGAAGACGGTTGTAAGTCCCCGAGGTCATAAGTCAAGGAAAAGGTGTAACACATTTGATTTGTTTATGGAATTGAGAAATTTGGTGAGGAAATATGCTACCTGATGTGTTTCATTACATTTTGTTTTGATGTTTGATTTTCCATGCTTGCAGAAGGTTTGACAAGGAAACAAACATTTCCAACAGCCATTTTCCCTTCCTGTTACCAACCCCCACCTGTTTGTTTCCAAGCTTCATCCGTCAAACAACAAACTGCCCAGGCATACTTTTGTCGAGAACTGCAAAGTAATGAAACTGTTTGTACAAAAGGCCATGTTTTGTTTACAAACCGTGTGTACATGCCAAGACAAAGATAATATATACACAGTGATACACACACACACACACACACATTAAATTACGAATTAAAAGCAGCTCTAGTAATGCAAATGTTATAGGTCACACATACATAGTGTGTGTTTTGTTTATACACCAAATTTGCTGCAGGATAGTGTCTGGGAAAAGTTTCCCAAACAATGCCAAGTGTTATAGAACACCTGAATACCAACTTGTCTTGGAATCACTGAGAACAGCAGATATCAATAGTTTGCCATCATTGTGGCTTATCAATATCATGTACCCTGACAGGGCCCTTCTATTTTCTCAGTACCAAATTTCACTCAGCTCATATGTCATTGGTCACCTTACATCAATTGACATCAACTGACAACATCCATACAGTGAGACAAAACCCCTCCCTAAGAATTTATGTATTATATTTTTAAAATACAAGGATTTAAAATCATAAAAAATCCCTTTTTTGCCAAATTGCAGGGGTTTTTTTTTTGTTATAGCAGGTTTGTATCGTTTAGGATAAATTGTGGTAATTGTAGAATGCAAACATGTGGCCCAGTGATTAAGGGTGTTGAACTTACAGTCATGGGGTTGTGGGTTCAATTCTAGGAATAAGCAGCAGTGCATTGTATTCTTAGGCAAGTCACTTCATTTTATATTGCCCCGGTTCACTCAGCTGAAAGCTTGTTGCACATCTGCTGTAGAGAGATGCCCTAACCCTAACCCCAAATCTTGAAAATCCAGCAACAGCCCATGATGGTTATGGTACACTGAATGATGATGATGACGATGACAAAGATGACCTAATATTAGGCATTATAAGCACTGATTCAAAACAGAATAAAGCAACTGGTAGGAACTCAAGCCTCCACACTGTTGGCCAAGTGACCAACTTAACAATCACTCCAAAGGTATTTGCCTTTTCATCTTCTTAAATAAAGTTTCTGCTAACTTACAGGAATAAACAATTTGTAGATGTTGTCTTCAGTTTCAAATTGATCTTTATAATGTATGAAGTCATTTACATTAAAACTGATACAGCTAATTCATAAATGCAACATGACTGAGTAAGTTACTTTATCCATTACATCTCTTGTAGGTAGGCAATGCCTTCAACATTTTCTATCCAAAAGGATTTTCAGCCTGATGTTTACATGCTATTATTCACACCATTATGTGCTTCAAGATCCACTGCTCCAAAATATAATTATATATATATATATATATATATATATATATATATATATATAGCATGGCCACAGTTTTAGGGCTGAAACATGTAAAAGAAAAGAGAGAGGGGGGGGGGGCAGGCAGAGAGAGAGAAAGAGAGCCAGATATGACAGACAGTTGGCACAACATACTTAAAATAGTATCAGTGAGGGGGGAGGTAATGAGGGTCGAGGAGAAGCAAAGTATGAATGAGAGAAGATACGTAAAGACGTAACAAACAGTAAGATATACATGTTCATGCATATGTGCACTCACACACAAATATATATATATATATATATATATACATACATACACAGCCACATGTTTATGTGTATTAAATATACCAAAACATATCTTCTCATCCTAGTCCCATATTATCTCTCTCTCTCTCTCTCACTACCCTCCTCTCTCTCTCACTACCCTCCTCTCTCTCTCACTACCCTCCTCTCTCTCTCACTACCCTCCTCTCTCTCTCACTACCCTCCTCTCTCTCTCACTACCCTCCTCTCTCTCTCACTACCCTCCTCTCTCTCTCACTACCCTCCTCTCTCTCTCACTACCCTCCTCTCTCTCTCACTACCCTCCTCTCTCTCTCACTACCCTCCTCTCTCTCTCTCTATCTGTGAAGGATATGGTTTCAAGGTGTGCTTCAGACACACATCTACCGTTTATCTTCTTGCAAACGTCTTCCTTTACACCCTCTGCCTTGTTACTATATATAGTATGCTGCCATATCAAAACAACATATGTCAAGTTTAACCAACGACCCTGAAGAACGCACCCCACTTTCAGTGCAACATACGTTGATAATGTGCATCCATACGGGTGTGTGTGTGTGTGTGTGTGTGTGTGTGTGAGTGTGTGTGTGTGTGTGTGTGTGTGTGTGTGTGTGTGTGTGTGTAGGGGAACGCTCATATGCTGATGACCTCATTCTTATGGCTGATAGTGAAGTAGAATGAGAAGAGAAGTTCCAGGTGTGGAAACAAAACCAGGAAGCAAAGAGCATCAAAGTTAGATTAGTGGAGATAGAAGTTATAGTAAAGCAGGATAACAAACAGGACTTTATACCCTTCGGGGAAAATGACCCTGTTCATTATGGTGTACCCAGTGCCAGCTACACTATGAGCACCCAAGAAGTACAGTGGAATTATTGCAAGCTTAACAGAGAAAACAGACTTTGTATGTGGCACAAGAGCAGTAAACACTAAGAACACATGGAAAATAGATTTTCTCAAATGCCCAGGAGAATCCCTAGAGGTAGTTGATAGATTTTGTTACCCAGGTGACCTAATTAGCAGTGGAGGAGGTTGTTCTCAGAGCATAGTTGCCAGAGTATGAACAGCTGGAGAATGTTCAAAGAGTTATTACCTCTGTTGGCAACAAAAGGTTTCTCTTTCAGAGAGAAAGGTAGATTCTCTGAGGTCTGTGTACAAACTGCCATGTGGAGCTTCTCAACCACATGGTTCCAGGTTCAGTCCCACTGCATGGCAGTTTGGGCAATTGTCTTCTACTATAATAGCTCCAGGACAACCAAAGCCTTGTGAGTGGATTTAATAGATGGAAACTGAAAGAAGCTTGTCATATATATATATATATATATATGGTGAGGAGTATTTGTGTCTTTGGGTTTATGCTGTTTGTCCCCCACCATTGCTTGACAACCGATGCTGGTTTGTTTACATCCCTGTAACTTAGAGACTTGGCAAAAGAGACTGATTAAATAAGTACCAGGCTTCAAAAAAAAATAATAATAAGTACTGGGGTCGATTTGTTCTACTAAAACCCTTCAATGTGGTGCCCCAGCATGGCCGCAGTCAAACAATTGGCAAACAAGTAAAAGTTGAAAGAAGAAAAGAAGAATAGACGGACAGACAGATAAACATTCAGACAGACAGACAAACAAATAGAAAGAGAGATAGGTAGTTAGAGAGAGAGAGAGAGAGAGAGTGGGTAGATAATTATATACATACATACATAAATACGTACATACATAATTAGATAGATAGATAGATAGATAGATAAAGGACAGCAATGAGGCTGTTTATGGTTAGGAACGACATGGACGAACGGGGGAATACCTCTCCCACCCCCAACGTAGCGTCCAACAAATAAACATACATCGGGGTCTCCCTTCCAACTGATACGTTTATTTCGTAAATAAAAGGTTTCCCCCGAGGTATTTTCCTCTCAGCTATATTTATTGATAATCTGTGTAGCTTAACAACTTGCCGTAAACTGGTTACTTCGTCCATCTGTCTGCTAGCTTCCATATGACTGAGTGACATGGAGGGGGAGTCCAATATTTCGGTCATATGTTTTCGTTTCCATTGTTATTCTTCTTCGTTTTAATTATTGTAGTGTATACGCAGCAACTTTAAGAAAATGGGGTTTATTTTATAAAGGGAAAAAATCTATACGTATAACAGTATTAACAACAACAATTATAACATGCCAACAAGGCATCCTCTATGCAGTCGTTCGACAGGCTAGAAATAGCAGCCAGATTACTTTTCAATTACACCCTACAGTCTCAAAAAACGGAATGATATATTGATATAATATAGTTCTAAGTGCACTAAAAGACGAGTTGGTCATGGCTGAAATATATTCGATCGTGGACATGTTCCATTATTCGCCACAAGGGCACCAAAAGAAATTATACTAAAGGCTATAAAATTAATAGTAAATGTACTACGTCAAGTGATGAAAAGAAAAATTACATATCCAATAATTGTAATATAATATACACACACATACATACAATGCATCCATGCATGCAAATATAATATATGATAATATAATGATCGGAAAGGGAGATATCCATGTAGGGTAGATCTTGGTACCCTATATAGACAGATTCCGACAATTGCACTCAACACAAAAGTGCACTCTACGCTGCTGTCAATCTCTGAACGAAAACTGAAAATTGAGCCGTCTAACCAGGCAACACCCTAACTTCTCTTAAAGGACTAAGGGTTTCTTCCTTTGAAAACAGAATTCGTAAATGTCAACTTAATAAAGTGTCGGATTTATAGAGAAGTTCAAACGAAGAATTGTAAAGTTCTTGTGAAGTTCATTCGTTGCTACTGTTGCTGTTAGCGACGCAAAACATGACGGCAATCTTCCTGCTGTCTTTTTGGTTTTTTTATAACCACCCACATTTTTAATAAATGACAGTAAACCATAATAACAACGAAGGTGATTATGGTTTCTGTGATATCAGTAAAGAAGGTTTATAAATGAACAACTAGAGCTGTTGTTGTTGTCGTGGAGACAAGTTGTCATCGTCAAATTAACAGCTCCAGACAGGTCATATCTCCGTCAAGTCGAGGGCCATATATTGCATATTCTGCCATGCAATCGTTTAATTTCATGTGGTGGAGAATTGCAGTCTGGACATAACGTCCAGGCTGTTGTTGTAATTGCTTAGCCTCAAATTAGCCCCAATCGACCCAAATTAACCCCAATCTTGTCATTTCTAAGTTTTTTAAGATCTGCTTTATCCGAAACTACATTATTTTAAGCAGGCGTGGTCTCTATTTTTATGCCTAAGTATGTCAGGATTCGAGGGAGATTTTACTGTTATTGCTAGCAGCTCGAGCGACGACCATGTAGATGATGGAACACTCGGTTCCTACGAGATCGCTACTATCCAAAGAAAGACAGACCACTAACCCAGAGGAACAATAGCATGACCTTTCAATGGGTTACAGCACCAAAACAATCCTGATATTGAAGTAAACACGAGACTGGCAGACAAATGGGACGAATCACATCTACTCTTCTATAAATAAATGTATAAATAATAAATAAAAGACATTGCGCCGGACTATAGAGGGAGCGGGCGTATATCTACCCGGATTTATCTGTTGGGTACCCCACCTCAATATGAGTACGGTCACATAATGTAATGACTTCTTCCGCAATCTATGTACTGGCACTGTACGTAGTCCAGACTTAAGGGTACCGGGTACCAAGTGAGAAAGACGTACCTTTCAGATAATTCGTATGACATTAGCAAATTTAGTGATGATGATGATGATGACAAAGATGGAAATAATCATGATGAAGACTTCTTACATAGTAGGTACAAGGTCTGGAATAAAGAAGAATATGGAGGGAGCAGGGATCAGTCGATTACATCGACCCAATACCCCCGTCCCCCAACTGTTGATTTGCACTGTATTTTACCGAGTCCGCAGGAAGAAGAAATGGCAGGATTTGAACTCAGAACGTAAAGAGCCGTAACTAAATACCGACGCCTTAACAAGCTTGATTTTTTTGGTGGGTGGGAGAGCCATTTGTGTAGAGCCGGGTGTATATTGGATTGAATCAATGTCAATATACATACATACATAGGCCTAAAAATCAAACCATTAGTGCACATTTATAAAAAGCAAAGTCTTCTTGACTTCCGCTGGATTCGAAAACAAAACACATCTGTGAAGCACTAAGATGCCTTACTGCCACCTTACACACACACACTGTGAGGTAATGAAATCCCTATCACCGAAGGGGCTTCCTCTACAGCAGTGGTCCATAACCAGTGTCCGCATGACCCTCGGAGGTCCATATAAGATTCTGTTGATAAAATTTATGTGCAATAAATTGGTTAAACTTCTGCAATGCACAAAATACTTCGACATTTTTTGTTTTTACAATTCCTAACAATATTTAATAATAATAAAAATATAAAAGGATTTTTAAAATATTGAATGGTTAAGGGGGTTCTCCTTCGAATAAGAATCGAAGGGGTTCATTTGGCAAAAAAGAAAAAAAATTACTGAGGACGTCTGCTCTACACTATTGTAGTTCGATGTGCTACAAACAGTAACTAAATCCCGATCACTCACTGTTGTCTGAAATGGAAAAAATCGAAGGAAGACACATAATGTAATCCGAGATACACTACAACAGACAGGATAGCCACAGTTGGAACCCCTCTGATCGTTGACAGATCTGCTAGGTCGTGACTGACTCAGGGTTAAACAACAACAGTAGCTGTAGTAATAACGATAATAATAATAATGTGGGTGATAATGTTTAATTTGATGTACCTGCACTTACCTGTGGATATCTTTCACAAGTGAGTGAAATCCGGTGCACACCCAACACTGAACACCAAGAATATACAGTTATGTCGTCAAATCGATATAGACATACTGTAATATAATATCATAAACATCATCACGCTTGTTCTTACTGTTTTGGTTTAATTCGGGCAACAATCTCGATTAATTAAATAGATGGTAAATGACAAGAACTACAAAGATCCGAGGGAGATCCTACGTAGATGCAAAACCTACAAGAAATAGCAGACAACCTCCCTCAAATCATATAAACCATACACCCAATGTCTTCAAAAAAAAAAAAAGATAAACAAAAAAAGACACGTTGCTGAAATGGTAAGAAACTCTCAAGAGATCTAAATAGCAGCAGAAAAAAACCCACTCAGGCAAGTGTTTCTTTCGGCCCTTAAGGGGGCCGGGACGTAATCCAAGTTATGATTCTTGGACGCCTTTCTGCTGACACTTTTCAAGTCTGAATCATCCAAAACTAGATAGAATGGTCACAGCTGGGATATCTTCGACCATAGGTTTATTCGATCAGCATTTACCTAGGGCTAAAAATTAACATACGTAATCAGTGTAGTTAGTCTTCAGTGGACTTTGTCTCCTAATTAGAAAACCGGTTGTTTCTTGGAGAACTACGACGAAAAAGATACAAAAAAAGACCATATACACACGCACACACAATATATATATCTATATATATTGTGATAAGATTAGAAATGGCCCCTTGTCAGTTTTAAGGGTATTTCAAACTGTACTTGTTCGTTTGTAACTCACTTCTTCCATCCTTCCTTTATAGGTGCGAAAAAAAATAACATTTTCACTAATTGCTTCATGGGTCATTATTTTAATTGCTTCATGGCCAAACCTCAACGAGACAACAACTAAGCTTTTGTCTGCTTATTCGACTTATAAGAAACTGTAGCTAAATCACCCACAAATCATTCAACCAGCTTTAAAAAGAAATAAAAGGGCACATCCGATGGCGTAGACCTTGGTACACTATACCTGAAAAATAATAGATGGATTAATCATAGGTTTGCTCGATCAGGAATGAACGGGAGTCAAACGACAACAAGGTAGGACAGCACATTGGATAATGGAGTCCTAGATACACTACAATTTGTCCGTATAACAGACAGGACCTTCAAGGCTGGAATATATTTGATCATAAATTTCATAAATGTGTTGAGGCTGGCCAGGAGCTAAACAACAACAGCAAAGGAGGGCAGCACACTGGATAATGTAGTCCTAGTTACAACGCCCTATAAATAACAGGTGGAACAGTCACGGCCGAAAGATCTTTAGTCACAGTTTTAATAGACAGAACAATGCCAGGCTCGTCGCCAGACTTTGGTGCCTGGGTGCGCTTCAGAATATTCTGAGTGGGCACTAATTTGTAATAATGTGGAGTTTCGAAATAAGTGCATCACTGTAAATTTGAGGGTGCACCATTGAATAGTGAGTGGGGGCAGCGCCGTCCAGTGCACCCCTTTACCCACAGGCATGATCGAGGCTGACTTGGAGTTAAACCACAACTGTACGTCAATGTTCCCTATTTGGGAACCAGGCGCCACTCATTTAAGCAGTGAAGCTCGGTGAGCTCACCCACTGAGGCCATGTCTTCTGTCCCATATTCGCCCATTGTGGAATAATCCCAGTTAAACTTTAACGAAACAATTTTGGCACAAGGCCAGCAATTTGGGGTGAGTGGTAAATCGATTTATATCGACACCGATGCAAAACTGGTACTTTTTTTTTATCGATCCGAAAGGATGAAAGGCAAAGTCGACCTCGGCGGAATTTGAACTCAGAAAGTGAAGACGGATGATATGCCGCTAAGCATCTACCCGGCATCCTAACGATTCTACCAGCTCGCCGCCTTAAACTTTTACAAAACAGACTGACGAGAAAGCGTTAAGGCCAGGGCAGCTTGTCTCACATCGGAAGTTCATTTCTGTGTCAAGCTGAGGTGAGAATTTTGGCGATCATTCATTGATTAACCTTGACACCGAGCTTGGTATTCAGTCGACAGTCGTCAGCAGTGATCATGGGACAGGCTAATACTAAGTAAGTGTGTGTGTGTGTGTGTGTGTGTGTGTGTGTGTGTGTGATTAAAGTGTCAGGTAGGTTTAAGGTAGGATGGGCGTGTGTTGGAGAATTTAGGAAGTGGTGAGCTTTAACAAAACATACTGTGGGTGTAGATTGAAACCGTAATGTATCAATAATAAAAGAGAGAGAAAAATAAAAAAATAAATAAACAGTTTGTTCGGTTCTATTGACTAAGAGTGTCGCTACGTGATCATGCGACTACCTAGAACTACGAGTCAAATTCTCCTCGAATTAAACCCCACCATTTTAGAAAAGGACACGTTGGGTTATGCGGTCTTGGTTCCCTGCGCATAAGGTAAAAAAGAAAACGGAATGGTGACGGCTGGAATGTCTCTGGTGATCGGGGATACCTCGGGGTTAAATAACAACAACGACCAAAGACCATTCTTATGGGTTTTTTTTCAACAAACGAACGAGTGGTTCGATCGTGAGCATCTAACATACATACATACATACACATACATATATATATATATATATATATATATATATATATATATATATATATATATATATATATATATATATATATGGGGCTGAGTCAAAATAGGGTGCTTTGACATTCATGCTTTTACTACACGAATCGCTATGTACACACAGACGGTAATAATACCCACCTACCAACACCAACAAGTATAAACACAGATCATTACGGGTATGTAGGACAATCTATTTTAAACGTCCAATAAACAAAATAATAATCGTTTCGTATTTTAAGCAGCAGCAGGTCATAGATTATATCAGAGCGAGAGAAAGCAAAGAATTCTTATGTTATGACACTAATGCCTTTCCATAAGTGCTTTAACGGTACAGGGGGAGATGGAGTGATATGGCTTCGATCACGAATATCGCTATCTTCTTTTATTATACTGACCACAAGTAAAATATCTTCAAGGTATATTAAACTGGCCCCCTGGTACTTTATCAGCCCTGGATAGATAGATAAAATGCTTATTTAACCACAGCAGGATTTGATCTCGGAGAATAGAGGGTCGGACAGAACTAAATAACGCAGGTATTTTGACCGACGCTCTTACGATTCTGCCAATTGATAAGTGATCGATGATATCGATTTCTTAGGTAGGCACAGGGGGCGGGGGCGAATTCAGCGGCACTAAGTCGACACTAACACTGGGGTTGTGTGTTTATTCATATTTTATCGATCCCAGGAGGAGGAAAGATAAAGTCTACCGTGACCAGATTTGAACTCAGGATGTAAAAAGATGTAAACCTGCAAAAAAGGGGGGAAAACCGATCCTGTTGTTATTTAACCACCGGTCAAACATGACCTTGCAAACCATGACCACTGTGTATGTGTATCTAAGACTACATTATCTAAATATACACGCCTCTGATCTTTTTTAAAGTAATGGAGGATGATTTGAGAGCGATTTTGCTGCTATCTAGCCGGCCGAACGACCACAAATATAATGATGGCGATAATTATAATGATGATGAACAATTAAGGTCCCACGGTCACACATTATTTACATGAGACATGGGTTAAGTAAACAAATAACTAAATAAATTATTGCAAAGCAAGACTTCTCACCTTTTTGTGTGTGTGTACCTGTGCGTTTTCCTTAATTGATTGTAATAATATCCTTCAAACGTAACAACAAAACAAAGAACAAACTATAATGATCCAGGTAATAATAACAATAAAAATATATTTGCCGTATGTCCATCAGCATGACAGTGGACAGATGTTTCAGGCCACAACGACACATTGGCAAAACTAACCAGTTTGCTGGTGGTGGTGGTGGCGATGTTCATAGTTACCTTTGTAAAAAACAATCATAACTAATCATTATTATTATTATTATTATTAAAACCGTTTCTTTCTCTCATTTATGTTTTTTACGTATATATACATGTATTGTCTCTTTTTTTTCTTTTGTTTTGTATTGTTGGTGTTAATCATTTAGTAAAACACACGTTGATAAAGTGTGTGGCTTAGTGTTGTTGTTCTTGTTGTTGTGGTGGTGGTTTTTGACTTGCTGATGTGGCGGCCTTTAATAATTAAAGCCTCGAACACTGCCATGTTTGGGACGATGTGGATGTATGTATGTATGCGTATGTATATATATATTGTATCTATGTGCATACGTGTATAAAGTGTTTGTGTTGTGTTGCATCTATGTATGTAAATGTGTGTGTTGTATACCTATGTATGCTGTCACGTGACAATCTAATTCCAGGTAACCTGTCCTCATCCCACCTTCATAGCTTTCTCTCTCTCTCTTTCTCTTCCACCCGCAACTCTTTTTGCTCCGTCTCCCTCTCTGTATATAATTCTGTCTCTCTCTTTTCCCCTTTCTCTGCCTTACTTTATTCCATTTCACATTCAAGTCTCTTTGGTTCTCCTCCCTCTAAATAGCTCTCTCTCTCTCTCTCTCTTATTAATTCACTCACTCACTCTCTTTCTCTCCCTCTATCACTCTTTCTTGCTCGTCTACTCTCTCTTTTTCACCAACCCGGTTCTGGCATGTCTGCTCGAATTTTACCTATCACAATTCCCCCCCTCTCTCTCTTTTTTTGCTTACTAGCTTTTTACTAGCGAAAAAGAAAAGAGAAACAAAAACAGAGGGAGGGGGAGAAAAGAGGGAGGGAGAGAGAGTTTCGGGAACAAAAAAGAAAACAAAGAGCATATACGAGATGGATGGAAGGGGAGTGTAATAAGGCAGGTAACTGAGAGTAAAAGTGAGAGGTAAAAGAGAATAAGAGAGGGAGGGAGTTCCAACGCTCGTTAATCGACACATTTCTCCTATAAATGTAACCATTATATTTCTCACTCAGTATTGGATTTCTTGTAGTTAGGGGTTGACTATAATTTCGTACCACCTTTGATGGGAATAGGCCCCTAATTAAATGTATTCTATCCAAAAATCATCTATTGATACCGAGTAATGTGCATTTCAGCCAGCCCATCCGTTACCTTGTTTCTTCAGTTAAGTGGGTGAAATACTTACCTGCGTTTTGTGTAGTAGACTTTATCTGAATGTTTCGTTAGGGTTCGTCTCAATAAACCTCGTTTTTATGTCTTTTATTTATATATATATAAATAGATGACGAATCGCTGTGGTTTAGTTAGATGTTAGACCTGTCTTGAGAGAACTGTATGGTCAAAAAACGTTCCGGCAGTGACTAACTCATTCCCACCTCATATTTCAGACGTAGTTGATGCGTCTTACCACTATTTTTTTAAAGACAAATGGATGTTCCCTGGAAGATATTTGGACTGCTGTTTCTAGCATGTGGGGCGACCGCATTAAGGATTTCTTCGTTGGTTTCGGCTTGTGAATAACATTAAGTCAAACGTTTAACAAATGGCCATATGTTACTTACAAAGTACAAAGCAATATATATATATATATATATATATATATATATGTGTGTGTGTGTGTGTGTGTGTGTGTGTCTGTGTGTGTGTGTGTGTGTGTGTGTGTGTGTGTGTAAATAAACACACACGTGTGTGTATATTTTATGTGTATGTATATATGTGTGTGTGTGTGTGTGTGTGTGTGTGTGTGTGTGTATTGACTTTATTTTTGTCTTCTTTACTCTTTTTTTTTTTTAAATGAAGGGATGAGAATGTGAGAGACGACATTTCAGCAGTTTTTAAATATTTTTAGGGAAAGGAAAAGACACAGAAAGGGATAGGAGGTGACGATGTAAGAAAAGAAAAAAAAAACAGTTGATATTTTTAGGAAATAATTATTTCAGAATCGTAATTCCCATTGTATAAAATACAGAAAGATTGAAAAACAAAAATGAGGTTGGTGGGGGGAACCTCCCCAACTTCTTGCTCTTTTCTATCCCCTTAAGGTAATGAAAACTATTCCTTAACTCCGCCCAAATCCCTACTTTAACTCCCCATACACTTTTATGTTTTTTGGGGGGTTTTTTAAGACGATAAACCATAAAACTCTACCCAACACCCACCTCAACTGTTAAATACTATATGTATATATAAATAGACACACGTAGACAGGTTCATATTGACATACATCACACACACACACATATACATAAATATATATATATATATATATATATATATATATATATATATATATATATACAAATGATATGTGAGCATATGCATATATACATATATATATGTACATCTACATGTATATATAGATGCATATCCGGGTACAGGACGTCAAAAAACGTGGACAAAAAAGGAACGGGAACATAAACAAAGCACAAAAAACGAACTTTTTTTTATGGACAACAGAATGAACACAGGAAAACAGACAAGCCACATATGGAAGTTTTCCTTCATCAGCTGCCTCTATTCTAAACTAGGTGTTTCGAAAATGAGGCAGAACGTGCTCTTAGAATAGCTCTTCCCGCGAAGCAAATTAAGTAAAACCTGCTATGCGGAGGATTCCAAAGTGGCAAACAGTAGTTAAATATATAAACAGCTGTAGGCAAGATTCAAGTTTGTCCCTTAGACTGCGTGGCACCTTGGGCACGTGTCTTCTACTATAGCCTTGGGCTGACCAAAGCCGTGTGAGTGGATTTGGAAGACAGAAACTGAAAGAAGCCTGTTGTATATGTGTGTGTGTGTGTGTGTGTGTGTGTGTATTTGTCCCTCCACCATCACTTGGCAACCGGTGTTGGTGTATTTACGTCCCCATAATTTATCGGTTTGGCGAAAGAGACCAATAGAATAAGTACTAGGCTTACAAAGAATAAGTTTGGGGGGGGGGGTCTGACTAAAGGCAGTGCTCCAGCATGGCTACAGTCAAATGACTGAAACATGTGAAAGAGTAAAAGAAAAATGCGAAAACAATAAAGTATGTTTTTTTTTCCTTCTATGTTTTACTCTCCAACCATTCTGCCATATCTGGCACCACAACACACAATAATTACGACCTTGAACATAGTAGTAGTAGTAGTAGTAGTAGTAGTAGTAGTCATTGATTAAAATCCTTCATGGCCACAGTAGTAGCAGCAGTAGTAGTGGTGGTGGTGGTGGTTTGTGTTGCTAGTTGTGGTAGTGGTTGTGTTTGTAGTAATGCTGGTGACGGGAGTGGTGGTGGTGCTGCTGCTGCTGGTGTTGATGGTACTGGTGGTGGTGGTGGTAAGAAGATCATCACAATGCCTAGAACTACAGTCATCTAATTCTGACACAGGATTTTGAAAGAACGATTTCTTACAAAGCCAGAAAGCCAGAAGGTTAACAATACCAACATTGTTAACGTTCCCATTACAATGACCACACATACACACCATTGTCTACAGCCTGAGAACATCTCCTCACATCCTTTATGTGTTCTCCTGCAGTCATTCACTTGTTTCAGCTAATAGGAAGTCTATACAACCTTGACTATTACAGCAAAAACAGTTTAACTGGCAACGAGGCAACCCACTAGAAATAGCAGCCAGATTTTCCTCAAATCACACTGTACTGTATTAAAAGAGGGCGTGTCTCAAAACTGAGATAGAATGGTAACATGTGGGATGTTTTTGATCATAGATCTGCTCAGGCTGAGGCTATAGTAGAAAACACTCGCCTAAGGTGTCACACTGTAGGATAGATCCTGGAACCATGTGGTTGGGAAGCAAGCTTCTTACCACACAGCCACACCTGCACCTATATATAATGTGTGTGTGTGTATGTGTGCATGTTTGTTCCCTACCACTGCTTGTCAACCAGTGTTGGTTTGTTTACATCCCCATTACTTAGCAGTGCAGCAAAAGAGAACGAGAGAATAAGTATAAGACATTAAAAAAAAAAAATAAGTAATACGGCCAATTCATTTGACTAAAACCCTTCAGTGCGGTGCCCCAGCATGGCCACAGTCCAATGACTGAAACAAGTAAAAGATGAAAAAAATAAAACTGTAAATATTGGAGTGGATGACAGGGACATTTTTTATTCCTCCCACTCGACTCACCCACAAACCAATTTCAAAAATAAACAGACATTATTTAACAGTTTCATAATAATAATTTCTTTTTCTTTTTTTTTATTTCAATTTTATTTTATTCAAGGCATTATTTAATACAATGTTTATGGATGACATAAAAATGGTTCCTTGGTTCCATGGTCCCAGACTCCATCGATATAACATTTTTGTTTCTTTGTTTTTCTTCTGCCTCCTCCTCCTCTTTCATTACTATCATTATTATTATTATTATTATTATTATTACAGGGCGTGGGGGCGAGGAGACAAACCAAGGCAAACAATAAATATAGGGGAGAGAGAAAGAGAAGGGAACACAATGGAGAAAAAGATGGTTGATTATGCAGAGGGGGGGACAAGCAGTGGTGTAGCATGGGTAGGGCCACAGGGGTGATTGTTCTTCTGGGCACAAACCCAGTTATAGTAATAATAAATAAAAGATAGTGTACCCTCCCTGCAATAGTAGCCTTGTTCCCCCCAAAAGGTGGTGGCAGCCCAAGTTATAGCAGTGGGCAGAAGGAAGGGGGGGGGGTCTTGGAAAGGTTGAGTAAAACCTTGAGTTTGTTTGGGTAAGGGAAAATATTGTAAATAAATAAATGAGCAAACAAGGGCAGTTTATTAAGGGTGGGAGATGATGGGAGCAGGATGTGAGAGGGCTGAATGAATGGATGGACAGATAGAATGAGATGGACACAATAAGGCAAGGGGGTGATGGAATGGATACAACAGGACAAGGGGTGATGGGATGGAGATAATAGGACAAGGGATGATGGGACGGACACAATAGGACAATGGGTGGTGGGATGGTTACAAAGGACAAATGGGGTGATGAGATGAACACAATAGGACAAGGAGTGATGGAATGGAATGAGAGGGGGCACAGTGGGAATAGGGATGAAAAGATGAGGTGGAATGAATGTAGTTGGACAAGGGGGGAGATGGAATGGAATGAAAGGATACAATAGGGTTAAGGGACGATGAGATGAAATGAATGCAATAGAATGGAGGAGGGTGATGGAATGGAATGAAAAGGGACAATGGAATTAAGGAATGTTAGGATGGAATAGAATGAATGTAGTGGGACAATGGGGTGATTATAGAGAGAGTGATGTGTCAAGGCAGAATTTACTTGAAGCAATGAGGGCCAAAGATGAAGGCATTTGATGGTGACCCCACTATATTCTGGATATGGATGGTGGTAAGAAAGGGCCATAATAGTATGAGGATAACCACAATGTAAGGGTGGGGCAGGGCAGGTTTAGGACTGTAGTAACAACAACAGCAACGTCTACATGTTCAAAAGTCAGAGATTTGCTTGTCATCATTGTTGAAAGACAAAAATTTATGCCAACCCATGCCAGCATGAAAAACGTATATTGGACCTTTAGCATTCAAATTATTCTGTCAAATGTAATTCATATCGTTTTGAGTTAAAACAGCACAATTTTGAGACTTCAATAATGTGATTGTATGATTTTTAGAATAACATTGCAGGGTAGGTGTGAGAGGTCATATCTGGCCAGTTTGAACATAAAACAGTAAGAATATTTGGGCCCAATATGGCTGGTTTAAACGCCAAATGGTTAAATGATGATGAGGGTGGAGGAGGAGAAGGAAAGAAAGAAAGGCTAAGTTGCCTGTGATGGGATATGAACTCAGAACTGAGATGGAGGCAGTAACTAAATCTAGAAAGGAATAAAGTCCAGGAGTCTACCACTTCTACCATTCCACTGTCTTAATTACAAAAACGATTTCTATGATATGTAGAGGAAGATGTGGTTGACTATGTTTGATACCCGGGTATTTGACTGTTGTTATTTATTTACTGCATCCACCCCTAACAGCTTAATGTTGCTGCTGTTGTTGTTGTTGTTGATGATGCAAAGAAATGTAAATTAATGGGTAGTTGGGTGGGTGGGTGGATAGTTATTTACAGAGCGATGTAGATGCAGGCCTAGGTGGGTGGAGGGGAGTGAGAGAGTTGTAGGGGGTGTGTGAGGTACCGTAATTCTTATGCTTGTCCCTGCTCCTCGTCTTCACCCCCCACCAACCATCCCAGCCCCACCGGACACTCCTGCTGCTGCCGCCGCCGCATCACATGTCGTCAGATTTTACAGAACCCCACCTGAAGCCCTCGGTGAGTGAATCTAACATGGAGGAGGGGTTGGCCGCACTGGAAGACTCTGCGATGCTGTAGGCATGGAAGAACATATTTCGGACACAGGCCAACCGGCTGGACCGAGAGGGGACGTTCTCTTCAGATCTGAAATCAAACCAAAGAGAAAATAAATAAATTAATTAATTAATTAATTGATTAATAAAAAGGAATACAGAGATCATCATTATCATCTGTATCCAGTCTTTGTATGTGGTGGTGATGGTGGTGGTGGTGGTGGTGGTGGTGGTGATGGTGGTGGTGGTGGTGATGGTGGTGGTGGTGATGGTGGTGGTGGTGGTGCTGATGGTGGTGGTGGTGGTGAAGGTGGTGGTGGTGATGGTGGTGGTGATGGTGGTGGTGGTGGTGGTGGCGATGATGATGGTGGTGGTGCTGATGGTGGTGGTGATGGTGGTGAAGGTGGTGGTGGTGCTGGTGAAGGTGGTGGTGGTGCTGGTGATGATGATGGTGGTGGTGATGGTGGTGGTGCTGGTGAAGGTGGTGGTGGTGCTGGTGGTGATGGTGGTGGTGGTGATGGTGGTGGTGCTGGTGAAGGTGGTGGTGGTGCTGGTGATGATGATGGTGGTGGTGATGGTGGTGGTGCTGGTGAAGGTGGTGGTGATGGTGGTGGTGGTGGTGATGGTGATGGTGATGGTGGTGGTGGTGATGGTGGTGGTGGTGGTGGTGGTGGTGATGGTGATGGTGGTGGTGGTGGTGCTGGTGAAGGTGGTGGTGGTGACGGTGATGATGATGGTGGTGGTGATGGTGGTGGTGGTGCTGGTGAAGGCGGTGGTGGTGATGGTGATGATGATGGTGCTGATGTTGATGGTGGTGATGGCGGTGATGATGATGATGATGATGATGATGATAGCAACGACGTGTCACGGTGCACTTACAGAGAATGCGTTAGAGTTGCAGGAGATGATATATGCGCTGAATGTGCAGGTGAAGAAAACCATCCAGGTGTGTAATGTTTCACGGAGCCCAGGTGATTGGGAGAAGAGGCGGGTGGAGCAGTTTTCTCGTTTGCGATGTCGATGTTCCTGGCGGCACTCATTGATGAACCGGAATCTCCTGAACCCAAAGAACTGAGACCACACTGAGCGAGCTTTCGCTGTAGTTGTTGGCAATGTAGTTTTTCAGCTGTCAAAGAGGTACTCGTGGCAGTAGCAGTGTTATCGGTAGTATTAGGCACCTTATGATGAATGTACGCGGCACTCTGGGTACTAATGAAAAGAAAGCAGACACCTCAGTCTATGAGAATATATTTAGAAACATTATTTACATTATTTACATTTGACGGATATTTGTCCTCATCTTGTTTGTTGTTAACACAATGTTTCGGCTGATATACCCTCCAGCCTTCATCAGGTGTCTTGGGGATATTTCAAACCTCGGTTCTCATTCCTAAGGTATTTTTCACTGTTATTATTATTATTATTATTATTAGTGTTCAGGTCACTGTTTGGAATCGAACTCGGAATCTTGGGATTCCTAGCCCGCGTTCTTAACAGCAACATTTATATTTTACCCTCCAGCCTTTATCAGGTGTCTTGGGGAAATTTCAAACCTGGATTCTCATTCCTAAGGTATTTTTCAATGTTGTTGTTATTATTATTATTATTATTATTATTCAGGTCACTACCTGGAATCGAACTTGGAATCTTGGGGTTAGTAGCCCGCGCTCTTAACCACTATGCCATATGCTCACGGGCAAAATACCTTAGGAATGAGAACCCAGGTTCGAAATTTCCCCCAAGACACCTGATGAAACATAAATGGGGATAGTTATACCAAATTGGTTTTTAATCCTAGGTCCCTGCTTACTAAACCAGGCCCATACTGGAGCTAAGCAACACTCCATAAGACTGTTTGATGTGTATTCTAGAGGGTGTGTCACTGTTGACAGAGGATTATGTCAAGAATAAACGCTACTTACTCCTCTGAAAGGAAGATCTGAGCTCCAGATGGACTTGTAGACATGGAAGATGAAGAATATGAACCAGGGAGCAAATTGGAATCTGTTACTGTCACTTCGCCATTCTCTTTATTACCTGATGGTAGACAACATTTAGATTTATTCAAAATGGTTAATCAAATAGTTTGTTTAAAATGCATTATTATTTCAATCCTATTCTCTCTCTCCCTCCCTCTCTCCACCTTTTCCTTTCTGGGTTTCTTGTCCTGGGTTGGTTGGAGCTACAAAGTTTGAAATGACTATAACAAAGATATTTGTGGAACTGACAGTCACAGTCATGTGGTTAAGAGATTTGATTCACAACCAATCTCACTGTGTCACAACTTTGACAAATATGTTCTGTTGCCGTAGAGATGGAGAGTCAATCAGAGCCTTGAAATTTGGTAGACTGGAACAGTGGAGAAGCCCGTCAATTAAAGATATATATATATATATTTATAATTGACATCATAAGACTTTATAAACTTTAGGGAATATGAAATAATTCTTTTTGGGAACAGGATCTCAAAGCACATATAAAGTTATAAATAATCTTTTCTACTATAGGCACAGAGCCTGAAAGTTTGAGGGAAGGGGCTAGTTGTTGACATCGACCCCAGTACATAACTGGTACTTATTTTATCAAACCAGAAAAGATGAAAGGCAAAGTCAACCTCAATGGAATTTGAACTCAGAACATGAAGACGAAATGCCAACTAAGCATTTTGTCCAGCATGCTAATGATTCTGCCAGATAAAGTTAAAAATAATAGCACACATATATACATATATATTTGTGGGTATATTGAATAAAAATATCTTGTAGAATTTGGTTCCGTTCTGGTTATGACCCTTCACTTCCCTGTTGACTTTGCCTAAAATAAATCCCTTCCTCATCTTTCAGCTTCCCTTTGCAACATAAGCCATCAAAATATATACCGTTGAAGTCTTCTTATCATGTCAAACTATTTCCAACATCTTCCAGTTCAATCTTTATCTTTTTCGTTTCTACCTCCAGTTCTTGTTTGCATGTGGTTCTTTGTCTTCCCCTTTCAGTCTCCTATTTGGAAGGTCTTTGACCAGAGGACATTATCGTTCTGAGATTGAGGGGCTGTCCTTACTTGGGTCAGGTGGCTTTGATTTGCTCTCTATTGTTGTCTTCAAGCCACAAGAATACTAACCCCACATCAGAAGACCAAGTCTGTACTAAGCGGCATTTTCACTGGGTCACATCCACAACAAGCATTCCTTGTATCCCATGGAGAGAGACCTACATGTATACAGGGAAACGAAGTTCAGGGGTTGATATAACTAACTAAAATCTTTAAATGCAAGGCTCCAGCATCACCCCAGTCCAATTATCAAAGCTAGTAAAAGAATATAAAATATATTTCCTAATCATAATTCCACAAGGTAGTGGAGGTGAGATGGCATTACCTGCACTATTTTCATTCTTGTTTTCCTGTGGAAATTCAGATATTTCTACAACCAATTCCTTCTCTAGTTCTTTCTCCGGTTCCTTCTCTGCATTCCCTTCGTTATTATGAAACACCGAATCCAAAAAGTCAGCCTTCATATCTTCAGGAAATGCTTGAGACGATGGCCTCGATGTATTGTTACTTTTCCGTTTACTTCCACTGAAATTGGAAGAGAAAAAAAAACATTTGCGGTGTTAATCTCTAAAGCAGCGTTTCTCAACCGGGGTTCCGCGAGAAAGACTGAGATAAGCTAATGGTAATTTCATGATCGTAATATTACTATACAGGCACAACATATTCTTGGTTATTGTAATCTTGTAATATAAACATCATCCTAGCTAACCTATTATGTTATCAAAAAGATATCACAACCAGATATATATATGATATTTACCAAGTGAACTATGATGAAAAGAATATGAGAAAGATATGGTATATGATTCTTTTTATGTAGGGGTTCCTTGAGACATGTAATTTATTTTAAGGGTTACATAAGGGTAAAAAGGTTGAGAAACACTGCTCTAAAGTTATGATACATCCTGGAGATTTAGACCATCTGGCAGTATATTATTTAGGGAAGGAAGAGAGGAAGGGGTTCAGGCATGTAAATATGTTCTTTTTATCCATGCTGGTCCAGGTTGGATGGTTTGACAAGAACTAATGTACCAGAGGGTTCCACCAGGTTCTATGTCTGCTTCAGCATGGTTTGTACAAGTGAATGCCCTTCCTAATGCCAACCACTTAATAGAGTATACTGGATGCTTTATACATGGCACCAGCATCAGTGAGGTCAGCAAATAACCACAAAATAAGACCCTTATACTGATTGAGGTATAGACTAGAGGAATAAGGAACTGTGATAGAGGAAGAGGAACAGGTATCTTACTGAAGAGGAGAATAACAATGCCCCAGCATGGGCACGACCAGTTGTACTAAACCAGTAAAAGAGAGTACAAGAGATATTTGTCTGACTGAAGCAGAAAATGTTACTTACCCAGAATAAACAGAGAAATCATCAGAAGTTATAAATTTCAAAAAATGGAAGCAAAATCGAAAAATCTGAAATTTAAAAATCAAAATATAGGCTTCAACAAGTTATGAATTCAATTCAAATTGTTGATTAACTTCAGTTTTCGTTAAACAATAAAAAACACTTGACTTGGAGCTACATGTATAAGAAGGGCACTTAGCAACAATATATATATATATATATATATATATATATATATATATATATATATACATATATATATATATATATATATATATATATAAAGGTTAGTAGAGTTAGAGGTTGGAATAACTGTCTGAGGGATAAAAATGCCCGTTTTACTACCGGTATTATTACCGATGTTAACCCTGGGTATACATATGCAAGCATATTATGCTTATTGGGTACAGGCAATAATAAAGATAAACAAGAGTTTATCAGGAATAAAATTTAAATTAAGTAGAAAATGCAGAAATATTCATCAACAACTAACATCAGTTATTACTTTTTAATTCAAAGTGTGTGTGTGTGTGTGTGTATATATATATATATATATATATATATATATATATATATATATAACATACAAATTATATTTAAAATTATTAAAATATAATTTTAATCTTCGGATTTTTAATATGCTGGACCACTGGTTTTAATTGATTAATATCAATTTCTACCCTCATTAATACATTTTATATATATATATATATATATATATATATATATATACACATACACACACCAAACTGGATTTCTAGATTCACATCTGCTATATTCCAGGCAATAAAATCCAAAGCCGCCATTTAACTAAATGAAGAAGCTGATGCAAGTGAAAGGTGTCAACTGGAGGTAAGCAGTGCCAATACTTCAAGAAACCATTTAGTATAACAATACATCGAATCATACGTGTTCAACAAATATTCAATAAAAGAATTAAAATTGGTAATTCCATACCTCTTCTCCTTTATCGATCCTGTCAGGTAAACAGTGCCTACAACGAAAGACAAAGAGGATATATACGTTAATATAATAATAATAATAATAATAATAATAATAATAATCCTTTCTACTAAAGGTACAATGCCTGAAATTGTGGGGAGGAGAAAATTGTTGAGAAAAAGGGGGAAATAATTCCGTCAAAAAGGGAGACAATTTCAATAGACTGAGCCATAATTTCTGGAGTGAATTTGTCTGAAGGACAGTCTGGTCTTTGTCTGTAAGCAAGGGACAACTTTGAACATGATTATGACCCCCAACAGAACTAGAGTAGTTTGGTAAATCCTAGTCCCTACATTACACTGATTTGAGGGCTGAATTGTGACAAAAAAAAAAAAAAAACATTACTCACCCAAACAGATACCAGTCATATGCTATGGTGAGGTAGAGAATCTCTTCTGGCTTAAGGGACTGATGTATGGCACCATCAGCCCACAATGAAAGACGAAGTAAGGAAATATAGAGAGGGGTTCGATCCCATCCAGAGATACAATGGACCAAGATTCCTGAAGACCCTACAAAAGATAAAGAAAGTAAAATAAGGAGGGGGAGGAGGAGGTGGATTAGATGTAAAGGATTAAGAAATGAGACCCAGTGGAGAGAGGCTGTGAGGTTATTATAGAAAAACAGGGATAGAGAAAGAGGGGGAGTAAGAGTGAAGGAGATGAAGGAGGAAAAGAATGGGAAGTAAAAATAGTTTTACAAACCTTCTCTTATAAGTGATATGAGCAGTTTAAAATAGTTCTTGGTCAACAAAAGTAGATCCCAGTCCTGTAAGGAGAAAATCAAGTTGTTCTCTTAAATAATTTCTACATATATATATATATATATATATATATATATATAAAAGGCCAAATGACACATCCATTTTTTTTCTTTCTTTTTAGTTGTTATTTTTTATTGTTTAATGCTTTCTTTTTGTTCTGCTCTAGAAATGAAGAATGCAGAGAAGAAAGACTGAATGAAAACAATAGAATGGGATGAAAGAACAAGATTTTTGAAGAACAAGATTTATTCAAGAGTTAGACCTGTTTGACAAGGGATTTGACCTGATATTGTGTGTGGAAATTAAAACATTGATATTGTAGTAAAGTCAGGATATTATGGAACCAGATTTAAATACTTTCAAACAGAGTGCAGACATTGCTAAAGTCACACAAGGACAGATCCACCACCCAAAATGTTAGCATTGCACTCACTATCCAAAATAATAAGCTTACCTCAGGTGGCAGGCTATCACCTGAGGTAGACTTACAGTCCAAGACATAAGATTTTTTATAACTCAAGACAGGCCAGTCCCCTTCCCTAAGAAATGTAAAATCCAGACAAGTGTGACATACCTTATAGAACTCCCAGTGAACATCAGTTAAAGAATAGAGTTCGTTTGGAATATCTAAAGCAGCGTCAATGGAGGGCTAAAGTTAGAAACAAAATCGGGGAAAGGTAAAATAAATGCATGAAAACAGGATTAGAGTTACATAGTGAGGAGACAACAATTAGACCAACATTGTACTATATATATACACATATATACTTTGAATCATAGGATTATTTCTCAATACAAACATCAAACTAAGATGTTAGATATTAGTATAATAACCTATCCTGCCAGCACTAAGTGACTGATAGATTATATTGTGGTGATGGTGTATAATACGGTTATAACAGCAGAAACAATTTAATATAAGATATTGTTTAAGAAGATGGACGTAGAGGAAGATATTCTGTAGTGTAATTTGTAACATGGTCACTAGAAAACGTCTGTTTCTTTTCCATGCTTGCATGGCTTAGACAAATATATCAAGGAGGCATTGTTTTCCCTTACTTGAAAAATTGTGTGTGTATATATATATATATATATATATATATATATATATATATATATATATATATAAGTCAGTAAATAGTGGGGTTGTGTTAACCGCACGTGGAGAAATAATAGGAAAATGAAAAAAAAGGCAGAATGCTAAACTGGAAGCATATTTTAATAAAGATTTCTAACCGGTTATAACTCCAACTAAAAACATTTGTCTCCCCTTACACACACTTCATGTTTTGACACCACATTTCCTGCTTAACACAAGCTTTTAACCCATTTTTTAAACCTAACAAAACTCTCAACTCTCATGCATCCTTATTTTTCCTACCAGTATATACATGAACTACTATTGAACTTCAAAAGCTCAAAGACAATATAATGTATTGGTATATTTATTTTTTTATATATTATATTTTTTTATATATTATTTTCTTCATTTTGTACTTCTTTGTAAAAGACATTTTCATTCTCCTTCTTGATAATTTGTTTTCGCAATGAAAACCGTTTAGAAATCTTTATTAAAATATGCTTCCAGTTTAGCATTCTGCCTTTTTTTTCATTTTCCTATTATTTCTCCACGTGCGGTTAACACAACCCCACTATTTACTGACTTATATATATATACACACGCACACAGAGCTTTACTTACTTGGTTCCAGTCATATTTCACTTCCTGTCCACAATAAGCGTGTTCCTTCCATTCCTTAAAAAATTCACAGCCTGAAATTATCAAAGAATTTTTTCGTCATGAAATAGAATGGCTTCAGTGATCTTGAAGTGACTAGACTACCGACCATGCTACTACAACATTTATTATGGTGCCACTGAGCAAGGCAAAGCATAAGGTAGTGTGGTGATGGTGGTGGGGTGGGGTGGGGTGGAGGTGTTAGTGGCAGTAGTAGTGGTGGCAACAGTGGTAGTGGTGATGATGATAGTGGTGGTGGCAGTGGTAAGATTTAAACTTTTGACCATTTGGTGAGCAGCCAACCATTTTGGTCCACAAGAAGAACAATTGTAAGAAGAACAATAACAACAACAACAACTACAGCTATTGCTGCTGCTGCTGCAACACAAACCAATAAGAGAGGGCTCTTAGTAGTCGTTTGAGCTAAGCTGCTAGAAATAGCAGCTGAATCTCTCTCAAATCATACCCTGTTAGGAATAATTGAGGAATGTGATCCTGTTATCACACTATGTCTTAAGAATAATAGAGACAGCATGGTCAGGGTTGGAACTTTTCTGATCATAGGTGTCTACTCCATCAGGATTGGCCTGGGGTTAAACAACAATTAACAACACAAATAGCAGTCACAGCAAACAAATCCAACAACAGAAACAGTGACATCAACATCATCAAGAAGATGATGATGATGATGATGATGAAAAAGAAAAAGAAGAAGAAGCAGCTTTACTTACCAGGATAAGGAAGAGACAAAAGACAGAAATCAGAATAGCGACTTTCCTTGTCAACTTTCTCGGAAGAGGCCACCCTGAAAGGTAAAAACCAGAAAGAAATAAAGCGATTGTAGGAGAATTGATGTTTGATTAATAAATGGAGGATCGTCCTATTTAGGGGTAGGAAGAATTGGTGCAGTCAGGCCTTTAAATCTTTTGATACCAACCCACCTGAGACTGTCCAGGTGTGTTTTTTAAGTGAGCTAAATTAAAATCCTCCATAGGAATTTCATGTTAATTTATGCTTTGGGGGAGGAGGTAAGTCAATTACGTAGGAACCCCCCCCCCCTCGCCCAGTTGCTTCTACAAGGCCCAGAGGTACAAAACCATGCACAAGGCCCAGATATTGCACATACAAATCTGCACATGCTACAAATCTCTCAGGAGGTGGAGGAGGGGGGAAGAAGAAGAAGAAGAAGCAGGTGGTGGTGGTGGTGTCAATGTGAAGTAGTAGGGTGTGTGCCTTACCGCATGTAGTATTTCACTTTCTTCTTCTCCACCATTAGATCACAGATATAATTTATTTTGAGATATTTCAGCAGCTTGATGTCATGTCCTCGGATTTTGTCATGGCTGGGCCACTCACTGTGTTGAGAAAGAAACATATCAAGATGGATAAATAGGCGACAGTGGTGGAGGGGAAACTCACTACAGACAGAACAGCAAACTCCTTAGAGCAACAGATGTACTGCGTCCTCTCACTTCCTACCTGTTCTGCCTTTACTAGGTATTTGAGAAAGGTGAAGTGAGATGGGGAAAGAAATAACAGCAAAACTCACCTCTGTCCATCTTTGCCTTGTTCCAAATTTGATATGTTAGAAGCTGTGGCTGAAGAATCTGAACCTAGAAAGTGGAAATAGACAAAAAAAAAAAAAAACTGTGAGGAACAGAAGGAGAATTATCATCATCACTTGCATAGAAAGTGACCCGATCGGAGATCATGTGCTGAAACAAAAACAATTGCAGCATGGAAGGTATTTATAAGCCATTTAAAAACACACAAAAACCGTTAGATTCACTTCAACATTTAAATCTTTGGAACTGCGACCTGTTCACTGCATCTCGTGCAGCAGCACCAAGTTTTGTCAGTGAACAGGTCGCAGTTTCAAAGTGACAAAAATATTTTGACACAAATTGAATTTAAATGTTGAAGTGAATCTAATGGCTTTTTGTGTGTTCTTTAATGGCTTATAAACACCATGCTGCAATTGTTTTTGTTTTGTTCCAAAGAAATCAGTGAAAATACTTACTCAAGAAGAAGTCGATTCCGACTCTTCCAAACATTTCCATCCCAGTGGATAGGGTACCGGATCGACAGATTTGCTAAAACCATAGAGAGAAAGAGTGAGAGTAGAATTGAAGGGTGTTATAATTTACACAGCTGTCGTTAACACAAATGACACAATAAAGTAGTCATGGTAACCATTGTTATCCTAATAGTAGTAGTGGGAGGGGGATGCTGGCATCTTTTGTTGTAGCTTCAGGTTGACTGAAACGATGCAGTGAGTTTGGGTAGGTGAAAACTGCATGGAAGCCTGACAAATGGAGTCGTAGTTTCTCACTCTCTCTCACATACACAGTGGCACAGTCACATTCACTTTCTCTCTTACACACATACAGTCACACAATCCTTCCCTCTCCCTCTAAAACACACATACAGTCACACAATCCTTCCCTCTCCCTCTAAAACACACATACAGTCACACAATCCTTCCCTCTCCCTCTAAAACACACACACACACACACACACAAAGAAAACTAAAAGCCTCTTCAATGCAGAAAAAAACAATATAAGAAATAATCTAAATTAAAACACAAAAAAATAAAGAAAAATATATGTAAAATACAATAAAATAAATATTTTTAATGCTAATTAGTGTGTAGATAGATGGCAAGACAAGAGGGGGTAATGAGAGAGAGAAAGAGAGAGAGAGAGAGTGGCTAGGGAGTGTTTAAAGAGAGAGAGGAATGATGGAGAGAGAGAGGGATGATGGAGAGAGAGAGGGGTAGTTAGAGAGAGAGAAAGTGATGATGGTTAGAGAGAATGGGATCATAGTTAGAGAGAGAGGGGTTAATTAGAGAGAGGAGGTAGAGGTAGATTGGTAAGAGTGTGAAAGGAGAAAGGAGGAGAAAGAAGATGAAAAAAGGAAAGAAAGGAAACGTACTTTGCCTTCAAAAAGAATGACTGGCACCACAAAGCGACCTCGACATCTGGCTGATCGTGCCGCCCAAAAGAACTGTTTCAGCTTCCCGATATCCAATAAGTTCTCATATCTGCAACAACAACAACAACAATTATAATTTCTAAAGTTATAGAGACAAGACCCAGAAATGCCAAAGCCTATTCGAGGAAACTTCTACATCTGTTTGTAAACCCTGAATGCATTTCAAGCTATTTGGGTGCCATCAGCATCTGTGTACTACAAGAGAGAAAACCCTGAAACAACTTCAGAAATATCTGCTTCCTGAAAGTAAATCAAATGAAGGTTAGCAACAGGAGGGGTAAATCAAATGAAGGTTAGCAACAGGAGGGGCACCCAGCCCTAGAAAATCTACCTCAAATATACTTTGCCCACTTCATGCAAGCATGTAAAAGCGGACATTAAAAAAGCAATCGTGATGACACGCATGCACTTAGTGCTTCTTATTTGCTTCTACATTCCATGAATCTGTACGTTTAGAAAGAGATGTTGTTGTTGAGAGTGATGCAAAACTTACACATCTGAGTCTTGGCCATTGGACAATTCTTTATTGCTGACCATCTGCTTCTCATATTCCAACACGAACACCTTGTAAGGGTAATGGCAACACAACTCTCCATTCAAGTTGGGGATCACCTGAAAAAAAAAAGGATCATAAAGTTGGAGAAAAAGCAGACTTGTTGAGTGAAGTAAAATTAAAATCACAATCAGAATCTCAATCAAATTGAAATCAAAATGGAAATTGTAGTCGTGGCCGATACCAGTGCCGCCCGACTGGCTCCCCATGCCAGTGGTACGTAAAAAGCACCATCCAAACGTGGTCAATGCTAGCCTCCAGCCCCGCTCCGACTGGCTCCTGTGCCGGTGGCACGTAAAAAGCACCCACTACACTCCTAGATCTCTACTTATACTTCGACAAGACAGTTGACACATGCAATGTTTGCATCATATTTTTGCAGGAAACAAACAAAAAAATATTTCTAATCCCCATAATCAGAATTAAATGAAATGTCTAGCAAGAACAAACAGAATTGTATTGCTAGAAATGAGGCAAAAGAAAATCCAAGGCCTGAAATTTGATGAACTGTCAGAGCTTGGATTAATTATTGTTTAATGACTCCCAATTAATTAGTGAGAAATAGGTTGACAGTTTTGGAAAACTTACAGTATAGGCATAATCTTTATTAAACAGTCTTTCACAGTCGTCCGTGTAGAGGAGACCCTGAAATATGAGATTGAGAGAATGGTAAAACTTTACAAAAACATTCAACGAGACAGATCTTGGAATTTACACACTTGAGAGTTTTAGGTTTATTTGGTAACACAATGAAGAGAGTGGAACTGGTGATGTGTTATACAGAACAAGCACATAACACACACATATACACATGCGCACACATACACACATTTATATAAAGTGAAAAAAAATGTAAAAAATCCCTTTCGGCTATGGTTGACCATGGGATTGCCCCTAGAAAGTCCCTCTCCAAGGCACAAGTCTAAGTAAGGTTATTTGTGGACGACCAGCAGTCACCCATACGTACCTGACTCCCCTCTACATGTCACCGATGCCATCCAAGGGAAAGGCCGTTACGGCTTGGCACCAGTGACATTGGAACTCATTTCTACAGATGAGTAGCCCAGTCTGGGAATCAAACTCACAACCTCACAATTGTAAGCCTGATGTTCTAACCACTGAGCCATGTGCCTTCATATATACATATATATAATGATGTATAACATTTATAATATATACACTAATGCAGAACAGCACCAGCTGCAGTATCTTGTTTCAGAGAAGCTTGTGAGACTTCTGTGTGTGTCATTTCAAATCAAAGCCAGCATCGAAAATGGTCATAAAATGAGAACACATTTACATGTAGACATCTACATCCATGTATATACAGACATATGATATGTCTCCAATGTATATACCACACACATTTAGTCACACCCATTTCTGTATACATTGTTGGCGTCAAATGAATTTCTATACTTTAGAAAGAATATGAAATGATTCTTTTTTGGTTGGAATTGGATCTCAAAGCACATAAGTGCTGTAAATAATCCTTTCTACTATAGGCACAAGGCCTGAAATTTGAGAGAGGGGGGATAGTCGATTACATTGACCCCTGTACTCAACTGGTACTTATTTTATCGACCTTATTGTTGTTATAGTGGTCAGAGAGAAGGCATGGCAGTGTCAGGGGTGTAACAGATTTGGTGAGTTGCAATGATTGAGTTTTGTCTCTTGAAATTCTTCGCTCAAATCATACAGGACTTCACTTTACTTTTTGTTTTGTCAGGGTTTTATAAAAATATTTGCAACTCAATTCAATTGACCAAATTCTTCCCTAACAAAACTGTTGAACTTTGCCAAAGTCAGAAGCCATTATTATTGTCATTTTTATTGACAGATAGATTCGATGATTTATAGTGCTAGGGTTTTGATCCTTTTTTTTTTACATAGGAGCAGGCTTGTGTGGTAAGAAGTTTCTCAAACACCAAGGCACCACAGAGTGGGATTGAACCCAAAACCATATGGTCGGGAAGCAAATGTCTTATCACTCAGCCATGCCTGCATCCCCACCACCACCACCACCACCACACACACACACACACACAGCCATCCCTGTACCCACAGAGGTAGATAATTATCTATCATCCCTTAACAGTAATGAACCAAGATTAATTCAGTCTAAAAAAAATTTCCTTTAGTCACATGACTGAAATAAAGAATTCGGTAGCAGAATAATGAATGAAAAGAGAAATAAGGAGTGCTTCTCACACAACAGAAATTTATTTTTAAATCTTTATATTTTGTGCACAAAAACCTATCTTCAGAAGAATACTGTCAAAGAAATGAAGATGGGCCTTTGTGTCCAAAATATAAAGGATTTTATATGGGGAGGGGGATAGTCGATTACATCAACCCCAGTTTTCAACTGATACTTTATTTATCGACCCTGAAAAGATGACATGCAAAGTCGACCTCAGCGGAATTTGAACTCAGAACGTAGCGGTAGATGAAATACCGCTAAGCATTTCGCCCGGTGTGCTAACGATTCTGCCAGCTCGCCGCCTTAGTAATGATAATAATGATGATGATGATGATGATGATAGATAATAAATACATTAGTTAAATGTTAAGATTTTCATGTAAAACAGCATTGGATGACATCAGTTGTGTGGTTGATCAGCAGATGCAGGGTTCACTACTTGTCAAGAAGACCCTTTTTTTTTTGTTTGTTTTTTGTTGTTGTTTGGTTTAGTTAACAAAAGAAGCGTGGCTCTCCCTTTATCTTCTGCAGAACACCCCAAATTGATGGGGGGAAAAAGGAAACTCCAAGACTGTCTTATCAAGAGCAAAGAGCTTTCCTAAACGCTTACAACAGACTGGACCCTACTAAGGGCAACCAAGGAGCAGGTAGTGATGACGTTAAGATAGTTAGCAGATTAATTCTACCATCCGAAAGCAGGCAGTCTATCCAATGATCTTCCAATTCACAAGGCCATAATTGAGGCTGGAATGTGGCGTCTCATAAAAGACACAGCCATGTTTTTGTGGTGTGACGTCTCAAGCTGGTTACTCACAATTTCTCAGATAAAAACACATGAACGACCAAGAGAATTATTGACCTGTCCTATTATTCATTGATAGATCTAAACTATCAACAGACTGAATACTGTTCTAGATTTTCAGCAAAATATATCTGCTGTTCCCTCATCACTTCCTCCTTTTTCTTTGTCTTTCTCTTTTATCTCACATCATCATCCATCTCAGGTTATGCTAATCAAGCAAGCATAATTGGCATAAAATGAGCCTAAATGGTTTCTTCAAAAATCCATTTACATTTAAGATAGATATTTTCCTCCCCAATTTTTGCGGACACTAACCACTTCACCATAAAATATAGGAGTGGTTGATTGAAACAGAGGAAGCACACACACACATACAAAGACAATCATACAAGAGTGTTGATTGAAAGCAATTCGTTTTCTATCCTGTTTTATCAGTGTGTGTTATTTACAGCTTATGAAGAACTATTTAGAACAAGGAGGTTGTTAGGATAGCAGTGACAACACCATCCTATCATTCATTCAGAAAATACATTGGGTCATCCCATAAATAATGCGGTTTTTTCAATTGCTTGAACTAAAAGTTGGAGGGGGGTGCAGGATAAACTACCTGCATTAACTTGCTATAAAAGCAGGTAGTAATTTTACCTTGTACATATTCTTAGTGCAAGTTTTGAAGAGTGCAGTTCGATTTTAACAGTTATTTTTTCAAAACTATAATGGAAGTGTGAAAGGAACATATTCAGCATATTTTGCTTTATGAGTTCATTAAAGGCAACAACGCAACAGAAAGTGTGAAGAACATTAATGCAGTATATGAGGATCGGACATTAAGCGTAAGCCAGTGTCAACGGTGGTTCCAGAAATTCCAAGCTGGAAACTACAGTCTAGAAAACGAGTCTCGTCCTGGAAGATCTGTAGAGCTTATTGAGGACATCCTGCAAACCCTGGTGCAAAGAAGCTTGGATTGGGTCATTCAACCATTCACTTGCACATGACAGCCACAGTTGTCAGAAATCTTTACAAGGATCAATACAGGAATTTTTAATGGTTGGACATTAGAGAATCACCATGAAATGCAAGACAAACAACAACAACAACAACTTGGCTGTCGACACCAGGAAGTTGCACTGTTATACATATAAACACATACACATATATATATATACAGATACACATGCAATTAAATACACATGCAGATCAGCTGAGATGACACAAAACACTCAAAACAAACAATGATTATTGTAATAAGTAATTAATTATAATGATGATAATTAAAGGCATTAATGATACACCATATCAGTAATGAGATAGATAATGGCATACTTCCACTTAGTGATTCTGATAAGAAAGAAGCATGGAAGAGTTACTAGGCAAGACTATAAAATGTGAAGAATGAATGGGGTAAAGGGCAGTCTCCGTCGTGTGAACCCAATAGAGGGACCAGCTATTCTAGTGGACAGCGGAATGGTAGATAAGGCAGTTATCCAGGTGCACGCATGGCTGTGTGGTAAAAAGTTTGTTTACCAAGCACATGGTTCCAGGTTCTTTGTCTCTGAGCTTGTACCCAACCGCTTGGTAACCGGTGCTGGTTTGTTCACGTCCTCTTAAATTAGTGGTTCGGCGAAAAAGACAGAGAGAAAAAGTATCTGGCTTTAAAAAATAAATACTGGGGTCGATTTGTTCGACTAAATCCTTCAGAGCAGTGCACCAGCATAGCCACAGTCCAATGAAAAGAAAGAGTAAAAGATTCTAAAACACGCTAAGATACGAATCTACTTTTTAAAAAGAACCATATTTCTTTGTTTTCAAATGCCTTTCTTTATATTGCACATCAACACCATATATACATATAACACGAGTCAATGGGGGGAGGAGCTACTCGTTTTGGGGAAAAAAAACATTGGACAATAAAATTCTAGCTTTACAAAAAGACGTGATGGTCATAGCTGGTATGGTTTTGGTCGTAGATTTACTCAATCAACACCATCACATTAACAACAGGTTTTTAACATAAACAAAACTACTCCATCTATTTTCTTTGATAACATCTTTCTCTTATACCAAATTCACACACACACACATATATATATACACACAAATAAACACGTCTAAACAGATAGACAGACACGCACGCACACATTAATATATATATATATATATATATATATAAATAAACACATGTACAATATCTATATTTGTTATATTGGGTGTGGACACTATTATAGAAAATACACAAAACAGAATAGTGACTGTCAAGTGAATCGACCCAGCGTATGTATTTATAGATGGGTTTTATATACATACACAATAGATATCAATTATGTATGTATGTATGTATGAATAGATAGATAGATAGATAGATAGATAGATAGATAGATAGATAGATGGGGCGCATATAACAAATATTATAAGTGGAAGAGTAAAAATATGTAAGACTTTTCTCAAGTTTAGAATGTGACGTTGTTTTTGTTTTCTACATTCAAACGGCGGAGCTTTGCATCTTCGAAACCATCTCTTTCCTCCTCCGAGGAAATATCTGAATCGTTGAAAAGAGAATAGAACATGCATATTTATATACATAGTCTTTACCTTAGCATCATCTTTGCTGTTAGCTCGGTGTGAAGTATGAATGAAATGTTGCAGTAACTTAACTAAATCTTCCTCCACAATTTCTCGGTTCTTTAAACCACTCATGGCTGGAGGCTTTCACAAACTCTGCTTTCTCTCTCCTTTTTCTTTCCCACCTTATCGTTGTCTGTCGGCTTGTTTTTTTTTTAGTTAATATGAAATATTATACTGTCCATTTAGTCGACATGACATAATTGCAACAATTCCAAAACTGTTTTGGGTGGGTGTGTATATATATATAAATCTATAAACACCACTTTATACGTGCAACACACAAATAAATGGTAAAAGCTATTTATTTTTTGCACGGCTATCGCTGATCCATTTTCGTTTAGCTTAATAATGCATTTATGTGACTATATAAATACACATATATATATGTGGTTAGTAGGCATGTATGTATATATACACCAGTTAAATGTTGATGTCTAATCATCGACAACAAGAAAGACAGAGCAAGGATAGTAATGAAAGGAGAAGGAGTAACCAATCGTTGCGTTCGTTTCAACAAAGTTCGGAATGCTTGGCATGGCTTCAGCCAATAGCAGACGACATCTGTTAAATTGCTATTGTTGTTCAGCCCCAGGTCATTTCTGATCCAGTAGACCTGGTCGGTTCCCCTGTTTTATTCTCATTACGTATTAAATAATAAATTGGAATATTTATAAAACTTGGAATTTCCACGAATTTTCATTAGTTGGGTAATGTGATGTATTAGATAAAATGCCTTGCAATGTTTTATGGTAAGCCTTCACGTTCTGAGTTCAAATCCAGCTGATTTCGACTTTGGCTCTTTTTGTGTGTGTGTGGTTGATAAAATAAGTACCGGTTAATTATTGATGTTAATTAAATAAATCAAGCCATCCCAGAAAGTTTCTCTTCTTGTGCTTATATTTAAGCAGATTAATTTTCATCACCGGTTAAGTTCCCGGTTAAAATTTATTCCGCACCTTTATTTCTGTCCTTATGTTTTCGGCAAGAAATCGTTAATTTTTTTTTTCCTTCTAATTCAAGGGGAGGCTTTATTTCACTCTTGAATAATTTACAATAATGATATATTTAAAATCCTAATGTAGTAACAAGATTTTAAATAAGTTCGTTGAGGCTGCGAAAATATTAAAAACCTGAGGCAGAAGTTTTTGATATTGCTTCGTGGGTGTCAAAGTAAAAAGTACCCTCAATCAACGACAATAATAATTATAATAATAATTTAATAATTTAAGATCTGAAGCCTAATTCAGGTTATTTAATGCTTCCTGTCGCCTTTACGAAGATAAAACACTTGCAATATTATTACACAATCGTTCACGTTTAGATCCAAATAATACGGCGATGTACCCTTAACTCTCTCGTTTCTCATTCTCTCTGTTAATTCTTGTTAGAATTATCTCAGACATGATCAATGGATGGAAAACTGTGGTGTGTGGAATATCCGGAGGAGTTGATAGTGCTGTCGCAGCTATTTTACTTCGTAAAACAGGTAAAGAAAGAAGATTTTTTTTTTAATTGTCCTTGAACGTAAAGGTAAACTTCCAGTGGAACCAGTCTTCGCTGTTTTATTTATTGTATTTCACATTTAAACATAATTAATAAATATATCAAATCGACTCAACAGTTGACTAGTGACTTCTTATTTTGTCGACCTCGGAAAGATGACATTGAAAATTAGCCACGGCAGGGTTTGAACTCACAACTTGAATTGTCGTAATTAAACACAACGGACCTTTTAAACAACGTCCTGACAAATCAATGGATATAGGATCTATCGTAACTTCCTATTTCATTGCATCTTTAATAATAAAAAAAAATCAGGTGAAGCATCGTTACACTATACCCTGGGCCTTGTTCAATTTGAGGCAGTGAGCTTAATTATCCCCCCCCCCCCTTTTTTGTTTACTTCTTTTCATGATTGCGGGTTAGAGATATTTTGGTCCAGATGGACTATATGTAATCTGAACCTTTCCCCACTTACTTTTTTTTTTTCACGGAATCCCACGTTTTAGGCTATGGAGATTCCGATTCTGAAAAAAAATTTTCAAAAATCTCAATTTCAAAATTTCGATTCCTCCCCCCCCCCCCCCCGGTTTTTATATAGATCCACAGGGTAAACCTAACCCTAACCCTAACCCTGACCGTAACCCTAACCCCTAACCCTAACACTAGTTTTGTGAGATTTGGCTGTTATTTTTAGCATGTAAATAGCCTGCTTGGGGGGGGGGGGGGAATTGAAATTTTTCAAACAATTTTTTTTCAGAATCGGAATCTCCATAGCCTAAAACGTGGGATTCCGTAAAAAAAAAATTAATAAATAAGGGTGGGGGAGGTTCAGATTACATATAGTCCGTCTCCGCCGATATTTTTACTTTATTGTAATTAAAGACCCTTGGGAAACGCATGAAGGTCACTTAATTAGTTTCCTTTTTGTATAAAATCTCACCGTTTCAGCCACAGTAACAAATCGGTTGTTTTAAAGAGAGGCACGTGTTCAATGTCGTAAGCCGGTTCTTGCAGAAATAAAAACGTAAAGTCGCATATAGTGGAATAACGGATCTTTTATAATCTCTCTCGACTTTGTTTTTTTTTATCTAACAGAATTTGTTTCTCAATTTCTTTTCTATTTGACATCCAGGTTACAATGTGTTGGGTCTGTACATGCGAAACTGGGACATAGCCGATGAGAATGGTTTTTGTGCAGCGGAAACAGACTTCGAAGATGCTCAGTACACATGTGATAAACTGAAGATACCTCTACATCAAGTGAATTTTGTCAAAGAATATTGGAATAATGTCTTCAGGTGAAAAAAAATATTTTACTGTTTCTTGATTTAGGAGAGAGTTTGAGGGTAACTGTATAGCTAGACCCTGGAGAAGTGGTAAAGCCATGTGGCCAAGTGGTTAGGGTACGATCGGGAGGTCGTGAGTTCGATTCCTGGTGACATGTTGTGTCCTTGAGCAAGACACTTTATTTCACATTGCTCCAGTCCCCTCAGCTGGCAGAAATGAGTTGTGCCTGTAATTCAAAGGGACCAACCTTGTCGCATTTTGTGTCATGGTGAATCTCTCTGAGGACAATGTTAGGTTAGCATTCTTTCACAAACTGCAAATCTTTAAGTTCTGAAATATTCTTCAACAAATGAAATATTTTTCTTTCTTCAGTACTTTCCTACAGGATTATCAGCGAGGATTAACGCCCAACCCAGACATTCTTTGCAACAAATATATCAAGTTTGATGCCTTCTTGCAGCATGCTCTTGGTAAACTTGGCGCCGATGCCATAGCAACTGGTCACTATGCACGTGTTGGTCGGGGCCCTGGAAATCTCAGAAGATCTCAACCTGATCCCCGTAAGATTTTTATATTTTCTTGTAAATCTCTTTGTGGGTGGGGATTTTGTTTATAAATCTATATTGTGTAGAATTATCTTGGTTAGGTGTTTAAAATGATGGACAGTTCCAGCCTCAAACGACTCTGGATTCAGCATTGGTTTGCAGAGGTCTGTGATGAAAATGTTAGCATCTTCTACTACCACCACTACTAGTAGTGCAATTTTCTGCATCTTATATATACTTATAAGTCCTGGTGTTTTTGTTCTGTATTTGTCTGAATATTTTTTTATCATACCTAATATGCCTACTATGATAGGAATTGTTTCTGTTTTCAGATTCCACATTCGAGTTACCTCTATTTATTATTATTAATATCTTTTTTTAATTATTTTTTTTTAAGGAGTGAAATTATTAAGTTCTGTTGATTCTGTGAAAGACCAAACATTTTTCTTGTCACAAATATCTCAGGAATCCTTGCAGAAATCTCTCTTTCCTATTGGTAATCTGCCAAAGAAGGAGGTCAGAGAGATAGCATGTTCTCATGGCTTGGAAAAAATAGCAAGGAAGAAAGAGGTAATCCTTTGCCACTTCATTTGTTTACAAAACATACACACACACATACATATATGTCATCATCATATATTACGTTTAACCATATTTTCCTCTTATTCCAGAGTATGGGAATCTGTTTCATTGGTTCCAGAAATTTCTCATCTTTCATTAAAGAGGTAAGTTAACACCACCAAAATTTGGTGAGTTCTTCCTTAGAAATAGTCAGTTCCTTCTGCTTGAATAGAAATTTCCAATTGAAAAACAAAACTCTAAAACACTTTTGCTTTTTTCTTTTTAAATCATTATTTCCATTCTACCAATATACTTAAAACAGCCTTTGGAAAAGGCATGAACATCACAACGCTTCAGATTTGTAGAGTTGTTGTACTCCAAACACCTGAAATGTCTTTGTTTATTCCTTTTAAGTTCAGCATCATCATCATCAGTATCTTTTGGTTAACTAAGTCAACAAGCTACAGAATGTACGTTCTGAGTTCAAATTCCGCCGAGGTTGACTTTGCCTTTCATTCTTCCAAGGTTGATAAAATAAGTACCAGTTGAACACTTGGGTCAATGGAATCGACTTAACCCCTTCTCCAAAAGTGGGAATCAATATCTTTTAAGTTAACTGAGGCGGCAAGCTAGCAGAATGGTTAGCTCACTGGACAAAATGCCATATTGTCACCTTTGTCTAAATGTTAATAGTATCAGTAAATAATTCTCTCTCTGTCTAATATTGTATTTCTTCCATTTCCAGTATGTTGTGCCTTGCCCAGGTAATTTTGTTGATGTAGAGACTGGCAAAATAGTTGGACAGCACCAAGGTAAGTCTTTCACTCTGAGACCCTAACTCAATTCTGGGCAAACTGTGGCCCATGGCAATTTCTAAATAGCATGCAACCGAAAAGACCTTGTATTTTTTTTTTTTTTTTTTTTTAGTAGTGTGGCCCACCTGAAGATGATCCATGTCTCACGTGGCTCACTTCTTGAAAAGGGTTCCCCATCCCTACCTTATTCATCCTTAAGACAGCCGTCTGCTAAAAATAGCAGCTATTTACTTTGAATCACAACTTATATCATATTGACAATAAAAAAAAGGGACTTATTAGGTAATACAGTCCTAGGTACACAAAGCATGAGACGACATGATGGTCGTAAGTGGAATGTTTCTGATCATCATGGGTCTGCTTAATTAGAGATGATGTTGGACTAAGCAATTAATGACATGTGTTTGAATATCCTCCTTGGACACCACACAGTAGGGGGCAGTTATATAGGATTATTCTTAGATGACTGAGAATAACCCCAGTACAAGACTGGATTGGGATTATCAACTCCCAGTGCGCAACTAGTATTTAACAACCCCAAAAGGATGAAAGATGTCAACCTCGGCAGTATTTGAACTCAGACTGTAGAGGGAGACTAAGTATTTTGCTCGGCCTGCTAACAATTCTGCCAGCTCACCAATAATAATCCTTTCTACTAAAGGCACCAGGCATGGAATTTTGGAGGAGAGGACTAGTCGATTAGATTGACCCCAGTACGCAACTGGTACTTAATTTATTGACCCTGAAAGGATGAAAGGCAAAGTCGACTTTGGTGGAATTTGAACTCAGAACGTAGCGGCAAAGGAAATACCGCTAGGCATTTCACCCAGCGTGCTAACGATTCTGCCAACTTAATAATAATAATTTTCATTTTCCTCATAAATAATATAAAGCATATTTAGAGTGGGAGTTTAAATTCCACCAAGGTCAACATTGCCTTTCATCTTTTTCAGGGTTGGTTGAATAAGCACTGGGATCGATAAAAATGCCCACCCACCCCTGCCACACATTTATGTTGTTCGTTAATGTACTTTGTAGGTATTCACTTCTGGACCTTGGGACAACGTACCAATCTTGGCGGCCATTCTTTGGCCTATTTTGTTGCAGAAATTAACCCCAACAATCAAGAAATAATTGTGGTGAGTAAAACTGTTTGCATATCATTATTATTAAGGTGGCAAACTCGTTAGCATGCCGGGCTAAATGCTTAGTGGTATTTCACTTCTTGCTACACTGAGTTCAAATTCTCCATTTTTCCGTGCTGGCATGGATCGGACAGAATCTGTCAAGGCAGTCACAAACTCATACCTGTTTTCCATGCAAGGTTATTATTTCCCCAAAGCCAGAAAATGCTTTTCACAGAAGACTGGAAAACAAAGGACACCATTGGCATGATGGTGACACTTGTTTACAATTATCA